>NC_069502.1:1082657945-1082767945 GCF_027579735.1 Bombina bombina | reverse complement strand
GGTATATTTTTTTGAAAAGCAGGGATATAAGCTCCGGAGTGTGCACATGCCTGGCCCACTATATGGCAGCAGTTTTGCAGAATCTTATCCATTTGAAAGATCACCAGATGGCAGCACTGTTTTCTGCCATGCAGTGCCCCAGACAGCCTTCCTCTGTATCTATTGAATAAAGAATTCTATAGTAACAAAGCAACTTGATAATAGAAGTAAATTGGAAACTTTTTTTTTTATTACATGTGCTTGTCTGAATCACAAAGAACATTTTTGGGTTTCATATCTCTTTAAAGTGGGCCTCTATATACTATATACCCAGTAACATATATTTTACTAATTCTTAACCAATTTATGAAAAAACGTTTGTTTCTTTCATGGGACAATAAACACTAAATACATGCTAGATAGAAAGATGCATTCAAAGATAAGATTAGTCTGAGACTAACATGTAGATGTATTCTATAAAGATTCATTAGCTGTTTAAATATTGACAAATAAGTGTAAAGTTTATGTAGTGTATATGAGGCAATGGGAGCAGCATGTTGTAACTTAGTTACCCTTTTCTGCTGTGACCAATTAGGAACAGTTATAAATAGGTCACTAGAGTCACTGTGGAGGATATAACATCTGTTCTGCACTTCCATTTTCTAACAGGAGCTGAAAAGCTCACAATTTCAGAATGGAATTACAGGAAATGGGTGACAAAATAATAATGAAAGTATATTGTAGACTTTTTATATTGCCATCCTAAAATGTTTAATGCCCCTTTAAGGAGCATTGATGCACCCCTGGGGTAATTGGTGGCTGCACATATATGTCTCTTATCATTGGCTTACCCGATGTGTTCAGCTAGCTCCAGTGGTGCATTTGCCTGCTCTTGAGCCTATCCAGGGTTTACGCTTCAACAAAGGATTCCAATATAATGAAGCAATATTGATAATAGAAGTAAATTGGAAAGTTTGTTTTGCATTGCGTTGCTCTCTCTGTATAGTGAAAGTTTAAATTTCTTCTGTTATGTGTGATCAGTCCACGGGTCATCATTACTTCTGGGGATATAACTCCTCCCCAACAGGAAATGCAAGAGGATTCACCCAGCAGAGCTGCATATAGCTCACTCCCCTCTACGTCACCTCCCAGTCATTCTCTTGCACCCCAAAGACTAGATAGGATGATGTGAGAGAGGACTATGGTGATTATACTTAGTTTTTATAACTTCAATCAAAGTTTGTTATTTTTACAATAGCACCGGAAGCGTGTTATTGCCTCTCTGGCAGAGTTTGAAGAAGAATCTACCAGAGTTTTTACTATGATTTTACCCGGAGTAGTTAAGATCCTATTGCTGTTTCTCGGCCATCTGAGGGAGGTAAAGCTTCAGATCAGGGACAGCGGGCAGATGAATCTGCATTGAGGTATGTAGCAGTTTTTATTTTTTCTGAATGGAATTGATGAGAAAATCCTGCCATACCGTTATAATGACATGTTGTATATTCTACACTTCAGTATTCTGGGGATCGGTATTTCACCGGAATTACTCTGTTAAAAGTACATTAACCCTTTTAATAGGTATTTATATGTTAAACGTTTTTGCTGGAATGTAGAATCGTTTGCATTTTCTGAGGTACTGAGTGAATAAATATTTGGGCATTATTTTCCACTTGGCAGTTGCTTGTTTTAATTGTGACAGTTTCGTTTCTCTCTCACTGCTGTGTGTGAGGGGGAGGGGCCGTTTTTGGCGCTCTTTGCTACGCATAAAAAATTTCCAGTCAGTTACTCTTGTATTTCCTGCATGATCGGTTCATCTCTAACAGAACTCAGGGGTCTTCAAACTTCTTTGGAGGGAGGTAGATTCTCTCAGCAGAGCTGTGAGACTTATATATTGACTGTGATTAAAAACGTTGCTCTGTAATTTTTTTGTTTCAAATTTAATTATTGTTACTTTACTAATGGGAACAAACCTTCTGCTAAAAGTTGTGTTGTTTTTAAGGATTGATGCTATAACTGTCTTTCAGTTCATTATTTCAACTGTCATTTAATCGTTTAGTGCTTCTTTGAGGCACAGTACGTTCTTGTTAAAATAAGATTGTAACCAAGTTGCAAGTTTATTGCTAGTGTGTTAAACATGTCTGATTCAGAGGAAGATATCTGTGTCATTTGTTCCAATGTCCAAGGTGGAGCCCAATAGAAATTTATGTACTAACTGTATTGATGCTACTTTAAATAAAAGCCATACTGTACAAATTGAACAAATTTCACCAACAGCGAGGGGAGAGGTTATGCCGACTAACTCGCCTCACGTGTCAGTACCTGCATCTCCCGCCCGGGAGGTGCGTGATATTATGGCGCCCTAGTACATCTGGGCGGCCATTACAGATAACATTACAAGATATGGCTACTGTTATGACTGAAGTTTTGGCTAAATTACCAGAACTAAGAGGCAAGCGTGATCACTCTGGGGTGAGAACAGAGTGCGCTGATAATACTAGGGCCATGTCTGATACTGCGTCACAGCTTGCAGAGCATGAGGACGGAGAGCTTCATTCTGTGGGTGATGGTTCTGATCCCAAACGATTGGATTCAGATATTTTCAAATTTTAAATTTAAATTGGAGAATGTAACACTGTTGCAATACCAGAGAAATTGTGTAGGGTTGATAAATACTTTGCGGTACCGGCGAGTACTGCGTTTTTTCCTATACCTAAGAGACTAACTGAAATTGTTACTAAGGAGTGGGATAGACCCGGTGTGCCGTTCTCACCCCCTCCAATATTTAGAAAGATGTTTCCAATAGACGCCACCACACGCGGACTTATGGCAATCGGTCCCTAAGGTGGAGGGAGCAGTTTCTACTTTAGCTAAGCGTACCACTATCCCGGTGGAGGATAGCTGTGCTTTTTCAGATCCAATGGATAAAAAAATTAGAGGGTTACCTTAAGAAAATGTTTGTTCAACAAGGTTTTATATTGCAACCCCTTGCATGCATCGCGCCGATTACGGCTGCGGCAGCATTTTGGATTGAGTCTCTGGAAGAGAACCTTAGTTCAGCTACGCTGGACGACATTACGGACAGGCCATAGAGTCCTTAAACTAGCTAATTCATTCATTTCGGAGGCCGTAGTACATTTAACCAAACTTACGGCTAAGAAACTCAGGATTCGCCATTCAGGCACGTAGGGCGCTGTGGCTAAAATCCTGGTCAGCTGATGTAACATCTAAGTCCAAAATTACTTAATATACCTTTCAAGGGGCAAACTTTATTTGGGCCGGTTTGAAAGAAATTATCGCTGACATTACAGGAGGTAAGGGCCACGCCCTGCCTCAAGGACAAAGCCAAAGCTAAGGCTAGACAGTCTAATTTTCGTCCCTTTCGGAATTTCAAAGCAGGAGCAGCATCAACTTCCACTGCACCAAAACAGGAAGGAGCTGTTGCTCGTTACAGACAAGGCTGGAAACCTAACCAGTCCTGGAACAAGGGCAAGCAGGCCAGGAAACCTGCTGCTGCCCCAAAGACAGCATGAACCGAGGGCCCCCCGATCCGGGACCGGATCTAGTGGGGGGCAGACTCTCTCTCTTCGCCCAGGCTTGGGCAAGAGATGTTCAGGATCCCTGGGCGCTAGAGATCATATCTCAGGGATACCTTCTAGACTTCAAAATTCTCTCCCCCAAGAGGGAGATTTCATCTGTCAAGGTTGTCACAAACCAGATAAAGAAAGAAGCGTTTCTACGCTGTGTACAAGATCTGTTATTAATGGGAGTGATCCATCCGGTTCCGCGGTCGGAACAGGACAAGGGTTTTACTCAAACCTGTTTGTGGTTCCCAAAAAAGAGGGAACTTTCAGGCCAATCTTGGATTTAAAGATCCTAAAACAAATTCCTAAGAGTTCCATCGTTTCAAAATGGAAACTATTCGGACAATCTTACCCCATGATCCAAAAGGGTCAGTACATGACCACAGTGGATTTAAAGGATGCTTACCTTCACATACCGATTCACAAAGATCATTACCGGTATCTAAGGTTTGCCTTCTTAGACAGGCATTACCAGTTTGTAGCTCTTCCATTCGGATTGGCTACGGCTCCAAGAATCTTCACAAAGGTTCTGGGTGCCCTTCTGGCGGTACTAAGGACCGCGAGGAATTTCGGTAGCTCCGTACCTAGACGACATTTCTGATACAAGCTTCAAGCTTTCAAACTGCCAAGTCTCATACAGAGTTAGTTCTGGCATTTCTAAGGTCGCATGGATGGAAAGTGAACGAAAAGAAGAGTTCTCTTTTTCCTCTCACAAGAGTTCCATTCTTGGGGACTCTTATAGATTCTGTAGAAATGAAGATTTATCTGACAGAAGACAGATTAACAAAGCTTCTAAATGCATCGCCGTGTCCTTCATTCCATTCAACTCCCGTCAGTAGCTCAATGCATGGAGGTGATCGGCTTAATGGTAGCAGCAATGGACATAGTACCCTTTGCACGTCTACATCTCAGACCGCTGCATTGTGCATGCTGAGTCCAGTGGAATGGGGATTACTCAGACTTGTCCCCTACTCTGAATCTGGATCAAGAGACCAGAAACTCTCTTCTATGGTGGCTTTCTCGGCCACATCTGTCCAGGGGGATGCCATTCAGCAGGCCGGACTGGACAATTGTAACAACAGACGCCAGCCTACTAGGTTGGGGCGCTGTCTGGAAATCTCTGAAGGCTCGAGGGACAATGGAATCAGGAGGAAAGTCTCCTGCCAATAAACATTCTGGAATTAAGAGCAGTTCTCCATGCCCTTCTGGCTTGGCCCCAGTTAAAAACTCGGGGGTTCATCAGGTTTCAGTCGGACAACATCACGACTGTAGCTTACATCAACCATCAAGGAGGGACAAGAAGCTCCCTAGCAATGATGGAAGTATCAAAGATAATTCGCTGGGCAGAGTCTCACTCTTGCCACCTGTCAGCAATCCACATCCCGGGAGTGGAGAACTGGGAGGCGGATTTCTTGAGTCGCCAGACTTTTCATCCGGGGGAGTGGGAACTTCATCCGGAGGTCTTTGCCCAAATACTTCGACGTTGGGGCAAACCAGAGATAGATCTCATGGCGTCTCGCCAGAACGCCAAACTTCCTCGCTACGGGTCCAGATCCAGGGATCCGGGAGCGGTTCTGATAGATGCTTTGACAGCACCTTGGAACTTCGGGATGGCTTATGTGTTTCCACCCTTCCCGCTGCTTCCTCGATTGATTGCCAAAATCAAACAGGAGAGAGCATCAGTGATTCTAATAGCGCCTGCATGGCCACGCAGGACTTGGTATGCAGATCTAGTGGACATGTCATCCTGTCCGCCTTGGTCTCTACCTCTAAGACAGGACCTTCTGATACAGGGTCCATTCAAACTTCAAAATCTAACTTCTCTGAAGCTGACTGCTTGGAAATTGAACGCTTGATTTTATCAAAACGTGGTTTTTCTGAGTCGGTTATTGATACCCTGATACAGGCTAGGAAGCCTGTTACCAGAAGGATTTACCATAAGATATGCGTAAATACCTATACTGGTGCGAATCCAAAGGTTACTCCTGGAGTAAGGTTAGGATTCCTAGGATATTGTCCTTTCTACAAGAAGGTTTAGAAAAGGGTTTATCGGCTAGCTCATTAAAGGGACAGATCTCAGCTCTGTCCATCTTGTTACACAGGCGTCTGTCAGAAAATCCAGACGTCCAGGGCCTTTTGTCAGGCTTTAGCTAGGATCAAGCCTGTGTTTAAAACTGGTTGCTCCGCATGGAGTTAAACTTAGTCTTAACATTTTACAGGGTGTTCCGTTTGAACCCCTTCATTCCATTGATATAAAATTGTTATCTTGGAAAGTTCTGTTTTTAATGGCTATTTCCTCGGCTCGAAGAGTCTCTGAGTTATCAGCCTTACATTGTGATTCTCCTTATCTGATTTTTCACTCAGACAAGGGTAGTTCTGCGTACTAAACCTGGGTTCTTACCTAAGGTAGTCACTAACAGGAATATCAATCAAGAGATTGTTGTTCCATCCTTGTGTCAAAATCCTTCTTCAAAGAAGGAACGTCTTCTACACAATCTGGATGTAGTTCGTGCCCTCAAGTTCTACTTGCAGGCAACTAAGATTTTCGACAAACGTCTTCCCTGTTTGTCGTGTACTCTGGTCAGAGAGAGGTCATAAGGCTTCGGCTACCTCTCTCTCCTTCTGGCTTCGTAGCATAATTCGTTTAGCCTATGAGACTGCTGGACAGCAGCCTCCTGAAAGAATTACAGCTCATTCTACTAGAGCTGTGGCTTCCACTTGGGCCTTTAAGAATGAGGCCTCTGTTGAACAGATTTGCAAGGCTGCAACTTGGTCTTCGCTTCATACTTTTTCCAAATTTTACAAATTTAACACTTTTGCTTCTTCGGAGCTATTTTTGGGAGAAAGGTTCTTCAGGCAGTGGTTCCTTCTGTATAATGAGCCTGCCTATCCCTCCCGTCATCTGTGTACTTTTGCTTTTGGTATTGGTATCCCAGAAGTAATGATGACCCGTGGACTGATCACACATAACAGAAGAAAACATAATTTATGCTTACCTGATAAATTCCTTTCTTCTGTTGTGTGATCAGTCCACGGCCCGCCCTGTTTTAAGGGCAGGTAAATATCTTTTAAATTATACTCCAGTCACCACTTCACCCTTGGTTTCTCCTTTCTCGTTGATTCTTGGTCGAATGACTGGGAGTGACGTAGGGGGGGAGGAGCTATATGCAGCTCTGCAGGGTGAATCCTCTTGCATTTCCTGTTGGGGAGGAGTTATATCCCAGAAGTAATGATGACCCGTGGACTGATCACACAACAGAAGAAAGGAATTTATCAGGTAAGCATAAATTATGTTTTTTACTTTACTGTCTCTTTAATCATTAAATGAAATATTTAACGTGAAGGTAAATTTCAGACTTTAAGAATGTTGCAAGGAAAAATATATTTGTGTACAAGCAAAACCACATATTTATTTTTATTTTTAAAAAGTGTATACATATGTTATAATAAATAATTATAATCTACTTGGTATCTTTTGTTCCTCCACCCCCTTTATTTCCTCTTTTGGTTGGCCTGTGTCATAGAGAGCAGTCTCAACCAACTCTCTTTATAGGCTTCCTAAGGACTGAACTTTAAGAGTGTCATATGACACACACACTGATTGGATGTTCATTGGAATTGTCATAAAATAAAAGGGTTCATCTTTGTGGGTCGGCATAACATTGTAATATAAGCATTACTACAGACATGGATTTAACCCTTTTCACAGATAGATTAAAAACAAAAAGGTACACATATACTTTTTAATGGCAAAGATTAAATTTATGGCATTTGATTAGCTAAAGTTTACCATCACTTATAATTAATAAATCAATTAATGATAAAAATTTGCAAGTTTTATTTGAACTTCTTTTAAGAAGGTATTTTTCCCCCCAGTCTGCATGAGTTTATTAGATGACAATTGTGCTATATCAGACATTCTGTAATCATTCAAATCTACAGAAGTGAGCCTGACTTTGTATTGATTGTCAGAAGCACATATATTTGTTATTTGCTTCCCTCTAAACCACATTATATGGCCAACACCAAAAATAACTTTTTCCCTTTCATTCACTGGTTAGACTAAATGTGTTTTAAACTTTTTTTTTTTTTTTAAATAAACCTGTAGTTTTAATAGATACTATGTTTCTTTTAATTGCAAAATTCCTGTTCTAGTCCTGGTAGGCTACATATCAAAAATAATATTAATAATAATATACATTAATAGTCATATTACAAGTATACAGCAAAATGAAAATTATTCATTAAAGTTCTTATTTAAAATGAATGTAAACTTTCATGAATTAGTGCCCGGTTTTTAAAAATACTAATTAAAACAGGGGCACTTTCATTCATGAAAGTTTACATTGCAGCGTATTTTTACAAATACTTACCTTTCTCTTCAGCGACGCAGGATCGGCAATCCCCCGCCCGCTTCTCATGCTGTACTTACACAGTAATGATGAAACCGGCTTTCTCCAATCATGGCGTGGCCTCATGAGATAGACGATCTGGGGGGGAAGCCATGATTGGAGGAAGCCGGTTTTGTCATTGGTGACGTAAGTACAGAGGAGCTGCGGGCGGGGGGACCCCAGATCCGGCTTTGCTGAAGAGAAAGGTAAGTATTTGTAAAAATACGCTGCAATGTAAACTTTCATGAATGAAAGTGCCCCTGTTTTATTAGTATTTTTAGAAACAGGGCACTAAATCATGAAAGTTTACATTCAATTCAAAATACAATGGAAAAAGTTGCATTTAACGTAAATAGTGAAAAACATTAATGTTCAATGTAATTTCAAAATACAAAGTTATACTCCTACCAAAAAGGACAAAATGCAAAGCATACTTATAGATAAAACCTATCTCACAGCTTTATTGAGTGGGCTGAACAAGGGTGTTCCTTGGGCATGTTTGATTTTCCATTACAGGTCTCATTGCATGCGTGATACATTTTGCAGATCTCTCTGATTTATTTTCCGAAATGAAAGCTAAATATTTTGTTTCAAAATACACAATGCATTGAATGTACTGGTAGAAAAAGACATGTATGCTAAAGTAGAAGTAAATGCCACATAAAATACATTGATAACAGAGCAGTCTGATTTGTTTATGCTTTAAATAAATGTTGCTACCAGTGCACGATGCTCTCTTTCTTGTTCTCGGTCCACTGTAAGATCCTCTATTGCAGAAAGCTAATTACCAAAAAGCAACGCCAAAGTCATATATGTCTGCTATTTCTGAACAAAGGGGATCCCAGAGAAGCATTTACAACCATTTGTGACATAATTGCTCAAGCTGCTTGTAAATGATTTCAGTGAGAAACCTAAAATTGTGAAAAATTTAACATTTTTTTTAATTTGATCGCATCTGGCGGTGAAATGGTGGCATGAAATATACCAAAATGGGCCTAGATCAATACTTTGGGTTGTCTACTACACTACACTAAAGCTAAAATTAACCCTAGAAGCTCCCTACATGCTCCCTAATTAAACCCCTTCACTGCTTGGCATAATACACTTGTGGTGCGCAGTGGCATTTAGCGTCCTTCTAATTACCAAAAAGCAACAACAAAAGCCATACATGTCTGCTATTTCTGAACAAAGGGGATCTCAGAGAATAATTTACAACCATTTATGCCATAATTGCACAAGTTGTTTGTAAATAATTTCAGTGAGAAACCTAAAGTTTGTCAAAAAAATTGTGAAAAAGTGAACGATTTTCTTTATTTGATTGCATTTGGCGGTGAAATGGTGGCATGAAATATACCAAAATGGGCCTAGATCAATACTTTGGGGTGTCTTCTAAAAAAAAATATATACATGTTAAGGGATTTTCAGGGATTCCTGAAAGATATCAGTGTCCCAATGTAACTAGCGCTAATTTTGAAAAAAAAGGGGTTTGGAAATAGCAAAGTGCTGCTTGTATTTATTGCCTTATAACTTACAAAAAAAGTGAAGAACATGTAAACATTGGGTATTTCTAAACTCAGGACAAAATTTAGAAACTATTTAGCATGGGTGTTTTTTGGTGGTTGTAGATGTGTAACAGATTTTGGGGGTCAAAGTTTGAAAAAGTGTGTTTTTTTCCATTTTTTCCTCATATTATATAATTTTTTTTATAGTAAATTATAAGATATGATGAAAATAATGGTATCTTTAAAAAGTCCACTTAATGGCGAGAAAAACGATATATAATATGTGTGGGTACAGTAAATGAGTAAGAGGAAAATTACAGCTAAACACAAACGCTGCAGAAATGTAAAAATAGCCTTGGTCCCAAACGGACAGAAAATGGAAAAGTGCTGCGGTCATTAAGGGGTTAAAGTTCTTATTTAAAATGAATGTAAACTTTCATGAATTAGTGCCCGGTTTTTAAAAATACTAATTAAAACAGGGGCACTTTCATTCATGAAAGATTACATTGCAGCGTATTTTTACAAATACTTACCTTTCTCTTCAGCGACGCAGGATCGGCAATCCCCCGCCCGCTTCTCATGCTGTACTTACACAGTAATGATGAAACCGGCTTTCTCCAATCATGGCGTGGCCTCATGAGATAGACGATCTGGGGGGGAAGCCATGATTGGAGGAAGCCGGTTTTGTCATTGGTGACGTAAGTACAGAGGAGCTGCGGGCGGGGGACCCCAGATCCGGCTTTGCTGAAGAGAAAGGTAAGTATTTGTAAAAATACGCTGCAATGTAAACTTTCATGAATGAAAGTGCCCCTGTTTTATTAGTATTTTTAGAAACAGGGCACTAAATCATGAAAGTTTACATTCAATTCAAAATACAATGGAAAAAGTTGCATTTAACGTAAATAGTGAAAAACATTAATGTTCAATGTAATTTCAAAATACAAAGTTATACTCCTACCAAAAAGGACAAAATGCAAGGCATACTTATAGATAAAACCTATCTCACAGCTTTATTGAGTGGGCTGAACAAGGGTGTTCCTTGGGCATGTTTGATTTTCCATTACAGGTCTCATTGCATGCGTGATACATTTTGCAGATCTCTCTGATTTTTTTTCCGAAATGAAAGCTAAATATTTTGTTTCAAAATACACAATGCATTGAATGTACTGGTAGAAAAAGACATGTATGCTAAAGTAGAAGTAAATGCCACATAAAATACATTGATAACAGAGCAGTCTGATTTGTTTATGCTTTAAATAAATGTTGCTACCAGTGCACGATGCTCTCTTTCTTGTTCTCGGTCCACTGTAAGATCCTCTATTGCAGAAAGCTTCATTACTTTCTATGGGAGACAGCTAGCCATTCTCCGGGACTTCCAGGTTTAGCCCCCACTTTATATATATATATAGTGTATATATATATAAACATTTATTGGAGAAAAACAATATAGAAAATACAATCCCACAATACATGACATGCACATCACTTTAGCTACTCATACACATTCATCTCAGGTTGCCTTTGGGCCAAAGAAACTTTGACCATACAATGGGTGATAGCAAGTCCTGAAGGGTATGAACGTTTCTCCCTCCAGCGGGTTAAGTTTAGAGTTAACTCCAGTTTTCTTACAGCAAGACCATAGTGACAGATCTTGTTCAGTCCATTACCAGAAGTGGTGTGCATGTAATTCAGAAGTTAAAGTGATAGTAAATCCTAGCGTTTTAGAAACACAAGGATTTGCCAGTGCTATAAATAAAGGGGACTTTCAGTTATGAAGTATAAAAACATTCATGCTGAAAGTTCCTTTATATGCATGCAGTTTATGTCGTGCTGAGCACCTCCGGACGCCCACAGAAAAATGCTATTTTTTCATTGAGGTGATGTTTCTACCTCTTAGCCAATAGCCGTGCTGGCCCTTCGGCATTGAAATGCTAGGATTTACCATTACTTTAATATTAGATCTGTTCAACATTGTTAGCAAAGATTGCATGGCCCTGAGAGGCCAGAATTTGTGTAACCATTGCCTCGAGAATAATCTTGAGAGTGGATTGACTGGGGACATTTTTAAGCACTAATTCTGGTCACATGTTTGTGTAATGACCTTAGATTGTGTTCAATGTGGTAATCATCTTTTCACAGCTTAATATTAAAAGGGACATTATATACAAAATACATTTGATAAGCATATTATTGAGGTTATTTCCTACTTCCCTCTAGTTATGGGTGCCGCCATGTTGTAATCTACATTTCACTACATTCCAGTGCTGACCTGTTTGCACATGGGTACTAACTCTCCTTTAGATACCTGCAGTGTAATCTAGGTTCCAATATGGCGGCACCCATGATTAGAGGGAGGAGCAAAAATGTGTTTAGTGCTCCTTTAATAGTGCTTTAGGAGGGAAAAGGTCAGAGAAATCAAGGAAGGGTGTCCTGCTACTTGCAATCTTTTTTCTTTAGAGAATGGATTTAGGGTTCTTACCATGCTAGTGAATTTTAGAGAAAACTTATGTCCTGAAGGTTTAGTCCAATACAAAATTCCAATATTCAGTTTTTTTTTGTATTTTTTCAAAATATCAAACACCAGTTTCCTAAAAACATTTTTTTTTAAAATACAAACCCTGGAAAAATAACGTTGTGCCCTAGTATTGAATCCCTAATTTGCGTATGAATAAACAACTCTTTGGAAGGTGAAATGCAATAGAACATTGTACGAAAATATACTTAAAACTAAAATTAAATATAATACTGTAAAATTAAATTACATATTTATAGATCTTGTTTCCCATATACTTATGTGACTGTTTCTTACTTAGAATTTTTCTAGTTTTGTGGTTAGGTTACTCAGCTTAACTTAATATGCTCTTTATTTTTTTGATAAAGTAGCAACTATATTAAGCATAACCACATTTCCTGATCTTCTTTAAAAGCATAAAGCATCCCACATTCCTTGCTGTGTATTTTAGAAACATTTATTCCAAGAAAGGGAATTAGTTGCGCTAAACATAGTTTTAATCTCCACGGGGATTTAATATGAAATGTTGGTGCACTGAGTTTCATAAAAATTAACCATACTGCTTTAAAATAAAGATAATTAAAATGTTTAGTATATAAGTTTAGCTATTGCAAATCTGTTTCCAATTTGACACATATTTTTTATTCTTTATTATAAGAATGTATTGGACGTTGATAGATGACATTGTAAGACCATGCAGAAAAATCATATAGTTTGACTGGCTGCCTCTAGAAATGGATTTTATAATCTAATTTGACGTAGCTGTTAGTTAAAGTAAAAGAAATCTAATATCAGTTGGGCAGAATTTTTTTATTTATAAATTGTAATCTTAACTCCATGGAAATAGATAACAGGTTGTTATTTACCTGCCAGTACACTTAAGCACTGTTGCACCTTTACACATTAAGCAATCAAATATGGTTTTCTGTGGAAAGGAGACAGACAGATGGATTAAATAAACAATGCATTGATGAAGATAACTGAATGATGTCTGCATTTTTTCTATATTTTAGAGCTGTGTATTTTAAATCAGTGCAGCTTTTTAATTAAGGTGTTCTTTTGACTTATCAAGGGGTTTAATATACAATATTTACTTTTGAACCTGAGTGCAGCCTTGTCATGCTTTGACATTCATTCACAAGTTGTGTGAATGTAACTCTCTTTTTTTAGTTGTATACAATATATGTATTTACAGACATATATACACATAGATAAATATGTACACACACATAAATATATAAATATATATATAATAGAGTAAGAAAAGCGCACTCTCACTTAAAAAGCATCTACCAGGGTGCAGGCACGAATTAATACAGTACAGATGAAGCTTGCACTCTCTGGATTTTCAAAAAGGTGCTTTATTTAGCAAAAAATGTGACGTTTCGGGGATCAATCACCCCTTCATCAGACCAGTCTGATGAAGGGGTGATTGATCCCCGAAACGTCAAATTTTTTGCTAAATAAAGCACCTTTTTGAAAATCCAGAGAGTGCAAGCTTCATCTGTACTATATATATATATATATATATATATATATATATATATATATATATATATATATATATATATATATATATATACACACACGTTGATTGGAGTAGCCGTGTTAGTCCAGAGATTTAGATATCAAAATAACAAGAGTATTGCATTGAGCAATGATACTTTTTTTATTGGACTTACTATACATTTATAAGATGACAAGCTTTCGGAAGAGTTCCTTCCTTTATCAAGTCTAAAGCAATACTGACCAATTCAATGGAATTTACAGATTATATCTTAAAACACAGAATAGCTAAGAAGACAGTGCAGGGAGAGGAGGAGGTGTCGTAAAAATCATGAGGGGGGCTTAGGTAACAGGCAGACAGTGTCCAGTGTAGGAGAACAGACAGGGGAAATATATAGCTTTACATAGAGCATATATTGACATAAAGTTATATATCAACATTGAATCAATATCTATAAAGATGTGAAATTGTATATACTGGGGGAATACAAAAGTTAAAAAAGACAAAAGTGTGGACATAGGCTTACCTGTGTACCTATGTATAAATAATGTGGAATATACAATGTAATTGACTAAATGAAAGTACATTACAAAAATGTTTTATAATGTGTTAAGAATCCAGAGTCCACATTTAGTCCAGAATTAAACAGGTTGAAGTGCATTATCATTTTTATTTCAAAGGTTTTTCTTTCCATGGTGTTTTTGAAGTTGCCTCTGAGAATTTTGATTTTGAGGTTTTGGATGGAGTGGTCAGGTTGGGTGAAATGGTGACCAACAGGGGTGCAGTATTTTGTTTCACAGTGGTTTTTGATTGAGTGTCTGTGTAAGTTCATTCGAAGGTGCAGTTTTTGGCTCGTTTCTCCAATATAGCATCCCATTTCACATGCAGTGCAATGTATCATGTATACCACATTTGCAGATATACATAAATATGCCCCTTTAATGTTATAAGATTTATTATTTTGATTTGCTGTGCTGCTTTCACAAACGTGTTGACACAGTTTGCAGAGAGCTTTATAGCAGCACTTGGTTCCATTCTGAGTGTTCTTTTTCTCAAGGGGTAGCTTCCTATGTACCAGTTTCTGCTTTAGGTTAGGTGGTTGTCTGTATGCCAGGATTGGGGGTTTTGGAAATATTTTTTTGAGTGTGGGATCCTCTAAGAGTAGTGGCTGTAAGTCTTTTATGATTTTTCGTATCCCTTCCACAGCAGGGTTGTATTTGACTACTAGTGGGATACGTGATATATTTTTCTTCTCCCTGTATTGTAGTAAGTGTTCACGTGGAGTATTGAGGGCAGAGTTAATTTTTTTATTTATAATCCTTGTTTTGTAACCTTTTTCTCTGAATGATTGGGACAGTGTGATGAGGTGTTTGTCACGGTCCTTGGTATCTAAGCAAATTCTGTGGTATCTGTAGATTATGGATTTTTTAATGGGATTGGGGTGGGAGCTGGAGCTGTGGAGGTAGATGATGAAAATATCATCGATGTAGCGAAAGTATTTGAAGGGTTTGTGAGGGTGAGTGGCTAGGAATCTCTGTTCTAAGTCAGCCACAGTACAGTCACCACAGTACGCAAACCTCTTCATGGCTGACTTAGAACAGAGATTCCTAGCCACTCACCCTCACAAACCCTTCAAATACTTTTGCTACATCGATGATATTTTCATCATATGGACAGAAGGAGAAAAAAACCTTGAACATTTTAATAAATCATTTAATCTATTTCATGCATCAATCAAACTTAAAATGAACTTTTCTAGAGACTGTGTCAGCTTCCTAGATACAACAATATCTATCTCAAATGGCAAACTGCACTCATCTGTATACAGGAAACCAACAGATAGATGCAGCTACCTCCACAGCTCCAGCTCCCACCCCAATCACATTAAAAAAAATCCATAATCTACAGTCAGGCTACAAGATACCACAGAATTTGCTCAGATACCAAGGACCCGTGACAAACACCTCATCACACTGTCCCAATCATTCAGAGAAAAAGGTTACAAAACAAGGATTATAAATAAAAAAATTAACTCTGCCCTCAATACTCCACGTGAACACTTACTACAATACAGGGAGAAGAAAAACATATCACGTATCCCACTAGTAGTCAAATACAACCCTGCTGTGGAAGGGATACGAAAAATCATAAAAGACTTACAGCCACTACTCTTAGAGGATCCCACACTCAAAAAAATATTTCAAAACCCCCCAATCCTGGCATACAGACAACCACCTAACCTAAAGCAGAAACTGGTACATAGGAAGCTACCCCTTGAGAAAAAGAACACTCAGAATGGAACCAAGTGCTGCTATAAAGCTCTCTGCAAACTGTGTCAACAAGTTTGTGAAAGCAGCACAGCAAATCACAATAATAAATCTTATAACATTAAAGGAGCATATTCATGTATATCTGCAAATGTGGTATACATGATACATTGCACTGCATGTGAAATGGGATGCTATATTGGAGAAACGAGCCAAAAACTGCACCTTCGAATGAACTTACACAGACACTCAATCAAAAACCACTGTGAAACAAAATACTGCACCCCTGTTGGTCACCATTTCACCCAACCTGAACACTCCATCCAAAACTTCAAAATCAAAATTCTCAGAGGCAACTTCAAAAGCACCATGGAAAGAAAAACCTTTGAAATGAAAATGATAATGCACTTCAACCTGTTTAATTCTGGACTAAATGTGGACTCTGGATTCTTAACACATTATCAAAATTTTTTGTAATGTACTTTCACTTAGTCAATTACATTGCATATTCCACATTCTTTATACATAGGTACACAGGTAAGCCTATGTCCACACTTGTGTCTTTTTTAACTTTTGTATTCCCCCTGTATATACAATTTCACATCTTTATAGATATTTATTCAATGTTGATATATAACTTTATGTCAGTATATGCTCTATGTAAAGCTATATATTTCCCCTGTCTGTTCTTCTACACTGGACACTGTCTGCCTGTTACCTAAGCCCCCCTCATGATTTTTACGACACCTCCTCCTCTCCCTCCACTGTCTTCTTAGCTATTCTGTGTTTTAAAATATAATCTGTAAATTCCATTGAATTGGTCAGTATTGCTTTAGACTTGATAAAGGAAGGAACTCTTCCGAAAGCTTGTCAACTTATAAATGTATAGTTAGTCCAATAAAAAAAGTATCATTGCTCAATGCAATACTCTTGTTATTTTGATATATATATATATATATATATATATATATATATATATATATATATATATATATATATATATACTTATACAGTATATAGTATATATATATATATATATATATATATACATATACAGTATATAGTATATATATATATATATATATACACACAAATGCATTGGAGCCCTTTACACTTAAGTAGATGAAAACATGAAACAGCATATTTATGCAATATGCATATGTAATAAAGTATACTGTGTATTTACTGTAAATATTTCACATTTCAATGTTTTTCACATAGCAGAATATGTTCTATGTATTTATAAATCAACATTCCTATATATATATATATATATATATATATATATATATATATATATATATATATATATATATATATATATATATATATATATATATATATATATGTATAAATATATATTTTACCAAAAAAACACCATATATATATATATATATATTATAAATAGAACATATTCTGCTATGTGAAGAACATTCGAATGTGAAATATTCATATTTTCATGTCGGGTTAGCGCACTTGAGAATATGCGATCAGGTTTGCACGTGAGTATGGTGTTAGGTTTTTCTCACGTTTTTTTTGTTCCATTCACTACTATGGATGAATCGGTTATCACGCGCGATAAGTTCCGCTTTTATGCGTGTCTGGTTAGCGCACAAGCGAAAACAGTTTACTTTCACTTCATAATACGCACAGTTAATTATTGAGCACTACACAGGGCCATCTTTAATATTGACTGGACCCTGGGCAAACCTTTTCTTGCCCCCCATGCAATTTCGCTCTCCACCCCAACATCCCAAAAAAACAACTAAATCAAATTATTTTATAATTTTTTGACATTATTAGCCCAGCAGTGGATCATCCACTGCTAGGCTAATCATTTTTAAAAAAATGAAATAAATTGCAATATGTGAAACTGGACCTAAGCAATACTAATAAGTAAATAAATATATAAATTCCACCACTGTGGATTAATTTAATATGCTTTTGAATGTGATTCTGGTGTGAGGTTAGCTGGTTAAAGAGATTTAGGGCAGCCAACAGGAGCAAAGCAAGGTAAATACTGAGGAGGATGCATGGATGTGGAGACAAATATAAGTTTACTGACTGGAACAGCAGAACTACTATGGGAAGCTGTAAAATCTGAGACAGAGAGATAAAAAGAAACTATACAAATAAACCTTACCTTAATGTGTAAAATATCAGCATGACACTATACATCAGCCACAGCAGCACATGTCACTTCTTTGCTAGGAACAAGTTCCCTCTCACCCTGCACTAGACGATGCTGCATGGGAGGGCATGTGTGCACTCACTTATTCTTCCTACTGACACCTTTCTACAAAGCACTGTTCCCCTAACAAACATCAGTTAGTTGATCTTAGGGCCACAGCAGAAAGAGCAGGGCTAAGGGGACCAGCAGGCTGGATGCTGTCTGTCCAAGGCTGCATGGATACAGTGTGAGACGAGTCACACAGCCTCAAGACTGAAGAGAGCAGTGTGTGCATCTGCACAGATGCTCAAATCCTCACGTGCTTTCTGCTGCATGCGCCTACAGTCAGCCCTACCCAGAAACAATCCCCACCACCAGAGCAGTTACCTGGTAACAGTGATAACCCCAGCAGGACCTTTTCTGATGTAGTAGGATTGGCTGGATGCCGAGTTAGGGCTTAGGATTCAGTGCTGCACAGTGAACATCTAAAACAGCAAATGGCACTAGCTTGGCATGTCACATGACACCGGCACAGTCTGGCACAGTTTCTCATAAATAAATATAAGCAAGTAACTTTTGGCTGTGACAGTATTAGGACTGACTGTGTATGTCCCCCATGTCACATGACATCAGCAGTCTGGCATGAACCAACAACAACAAATTTTTTTTTTATTTTTTTTTTGGAACTCTTGGATCCCTCAACAAAGACTGGGCCCTGGGGAGCTGCCCCTTTTGCCTTGTGTTAAAGATGGCCCTGGTGCTACACTTGTAATCTACCCCTCAGTAGGGTTGTGCATGTGTCAGAATTTTTACATTTAAGTAGTGGAATTAATATATTCTGTGATGGTTGTTTTATGGCCATGCATCTTCTGATTTGCATCTAATCATAGAAATGTTTTTCACTGATGCAGTCAAATCCTCTACCACTGAGTTATAACCCCAATTCTCGGATGATCTCATTTATTTCCATCCCACCTGTGCCCTGGGACAACATTCATAGCATATACTCTTAATGCAAACAATGCACAAGCTATACATTCATTTCCTGGTAATTTTGAAGGGAACAAAATGTATAAGGGAAAGTAGTTACAGAACTATGACTATGTACCAGTCATACACGGACATCTATAAAGAAATGTGCTCCTAGATATCTGTCTACTTTGCCTAAGGTTAAATCCAGTCATATCAGTAAGTACTGTACGTTAACATTATGATTTCCCAACCTGGGACAACTTTTTGGTGCTTGAACTGAAGACACTCTACTCAGGTAGAGCATGTAAATTTAAACAACTTAACAATTTACTTCCATTAACAAAATGTGCACAGTCTTTTTATATTTACACTTTTTGAGTCAACAGCTCCTACTGAGTATGTGCAAGAATTCACAGAATATACGTATAGGCATTTGTGATTGGCTGATGGCTGTCACATAATACAGGAGGTGGGGAAATAGACATCACTTTGAAATTTGTCAGAAAAAAAATCTACTACTCAATTTAAGATCAGACTAAGTGCTATTGCGTTGTCTTTTTATCATGCATTTGTTGATTATGCAAATCTACTTTATTTACTAATCATTTAAAGGCAAGTTGATTTTGGAAAGCATATGTGATTACTGTCACCTTCTGCCAGCCTTAAAGGCAGTTGGGAGCATAGATGTGATAAAAAGGTAATGGACAGTCATTTTAATGTATGAATGTTTTTTTGTAAAAAAAACAACCAACCAACCAATTAAATAGAAGGTAGAGAGGACGTCATTCTCATGGGTTCTGGGATTGTTGTGTAAACTGTGCTGACCCTATAGTGCCGAATTATCAATGTGCGGGCAGCGGATCATGTCTGCCGCACATCGATAAATGTCCACAGAATAGGCTGTTGGCATTTATCATTGCACAAGCATTTCTAGTGAAATGCTGCCCCTACACATTCACGTCCAATCGGCCGCTAGGAGGTTGTGTCAATCAACCCGATCGTATCCGATCGGGCTGATTGCTGTCCGCCGTCTCAGAGGTGGCGACGAGTAAAGGAGCAGCGGTCTTAAGATGGCTGCCTCTTAACTCCTGTTTCCGGCGAGCCTGAAGGCTCGTCAAGGAAACAGCTGCATATGGCTGCATTCGTGGGTTGATAAATCGGCTCCTATACCTTTAACCTGCAGTTACAAAGAAACATTAAATTAAAATTTAGGGGATTTTAATTATATAATATGTTACTGTTGTATTTTAAATTGTGAAACCCATTGCTTCACCCCATCTGTTTATGTAATAAATCAGCAAGTAAATTATGCATTTTCTTTTGCTTCTTGTTTCTATTATAAACAAGGATAAAGTATTTAAAGCACACAAAAGAGACATGATGTATTTGCCCTGGGGTACTTCCATTCACCCATTGGGAGGAATACTTGGTTAGTTACACCTATCCTTACATAACTCAGTGTTATATTCTTGATTTAGTTTCATACTTGTTGTAAGTGATGGCTGATGTCATTATTTATTGCTTTTGCAAGATTATTAAGAAAGGTTTAAGTGAGGTCAATGTGTTCTCATTGTTTACCTTGAAAAGCTGCCTTATTCAAGATTATGAGGAAGCTGTGCTAGTGGTGAACCTCTTCACACTGCAAAGTGCAGAAGTAAAGTTTGAGAAAACACATTTCCTATTCATACAGCACCACTAGTATTTATTTTGGAACAAGATAGCATATTTGTTGTAATTATGGACACTTATTATTATTTAAAAACATAACCTTTATTTCTGTTAGAAGGTTTGAAATAATTCTTTATAGAGTAAACCACACCACATTCACAATTCCATAAATGTAAATGAATGACTACTTCTGTTACTCGCAAGATTATAAATATTCTTTGTTGTCATGGCAACTTCACAGCCAGTCGAGGCACCAGAACTCTCTTTTGGTTTTCCTAACCTGTTTGTTTTAAAGGGACATACACCTGTGGAAAACTGACCCACCTTTGTTAAAGGGACAAAGATACAAAAAATGTGTACGTTTTCATGCTAATATACGAGTGTTTACATGATTTCATGTGTATTTCTGAGTTAGAGTCTGTTAGAGTAAAATGCGCGTTTATAGGAGCACGGGTGTTTATTGTATTTCTGTTTGTTCTGTTTGACCCATATGGACACGTA
The DNA here is from genome assembly GCF_027579735.1 of Bombina bombina. Lineage (NCBI taxonomy): Eukaryota > Metazoa > Chordata > Amphibia > Anura > Bombinatoridae > Bombina > Bombina bombina. The sequence continues at coordinate 1,082,746,895 of NC_069502.1, read as the reverse complement.
TTATTGCATTACAGGGCAGATCTTTTTTAATTTAGGCAATAGTGGCCAACATTACATAAAATTAAGTTATTTTTGTATATAGCGCACCGTTGGAAGATAAAAATGGCAACAGTCCATCCATGAAGCCCAGCCATAAAATACACATATTGTGATAGGAATAATAAATCAGTCCGAGTTAACCATCTAAGTGCCCAAATAATTCCAAACTATACAAATACTCACAAAGTTTATATTTGGCTCTGACATTTAGGGCTCAATTTATCAAGCTACGGTGGACAGGGGCGTACATTTTGCGCTCGCGTGCAATGCTGCCCCCTGCCTGCGCACAGCCAATCACGAGCGGGCAGGACCTGTCAATCTCCCGGTTGGACGTGACCGGCGAGATTGAAAGTCTTCAACTAAGAGGTGGAGAAGAGGATAGGAAGCACCGATGACCACTGCTTCATAAATACGGACTGCAGGTTCTCTTGTGAGAACCTGCAGTCGAAAGAGCAGGAGAAGGCTTGATAATTTGATAGAAAAAAAGAAAGAGGGGAAAGAATGAAAAGGAGGAGATAAAATTGGAATGAGAACAAGATAAAAGAGAAACAACAGATGGGAATTTTAGAATAAGGAGAATAAAAGAGAGGCAGCAGATAGAAAGTGATTGAGAATTGATCCAATTGATCTCTCTGTGTGTAATATTATAGGTAAAACTGCTGTATTAGATTAGCTAACTGTACTTGACCTTGTAACCCATAGCAATGTCACAAGGTCTGGGACGGTTGATGTGTGCTCATATGTGCAATTATAGGTAATATACTGTCACTCTGCATGTGAGATAACAGGCTGAATAATTATATTGCATTTTGAATTGCAGGTGATATATGGGTAGGAGCATCTGTGCATTGCTTTGGGATAAACCTCAGATTGATTAAAACCCTAAAAATGGCCCTATGGCAACTCACATTCCACTGATAAAAGCAAAGTTAAACAACTATTCTGTTCTACGGATTACAGAGAATAGGACATGCTCTTGTCTCTTTATGGTTCAAATTCACTCACATTTTAGCCAACAGTCAATTGCTCTTCAGCCGTGATTAGCTGTCAGCAGCAAATCTATATATCTTAAGACGATCAGTTGGCATTTTAGGCTGATGAATTCACTAAGTGATTTGGGCTATTGCTTCTTCTTTACAAAAAAACTGAATTCATGCAAACAACTCCCCCTCCAAAAAGACAAAAAGTCAGAGTATTCCTGCTTTGTAGTACTATTTAACGGGACACTTTACCCAATTTTTTTCTTTTGTAATTCAGAAAGAGCATGCAATTTTAAGCAACTTTCTAATTTACTCCTATTTTCATTTTTTCTTCGTTCTCTTGCTATTATTATTTTAAAAAGAAGGCATCTAAGCTTTTTTTTTGTTTCAGTACTCTGGACAGCACTTTTTTATTGGTGGATGAATTTATCCACCAATCAGCAAGGACAACCCAGGTTGTTCACCAAAAATGGGCCGGCATCTAAACTTACATTTTTGCATTTCAAATAAAGATTCCAAGAGAATGAAGAAAATTTGATAATAGGAGTAAATTAAAAAGTTGCTTAAAATTTCATGCTCTATCTGAATCACAAAAGAAAAATTTTGGTTACAGTGTCCCTTTAAGGGACTTGTAAGTCAAATTAAAAATTCATGATTCAGACAGACCATGCAATTTAAAAAAAAATCCAGTTTACTTCAGTTGTCTAAATTGCTTCTTGCCCTTGGTATATTGTGTTAGGTTCAAGAGGAACACTATATTCCAGCAGTGTTTGCAACAATGTTTGTTATTCGTTGTTGCAAACACTGCAGCCATATATGAGCCTAACTGGATAAACTCTCAAGGACGCGAAAGAAAGAAGTAGATTTGGTAATAAAAATGGATTAAAAAATATGAATATTCAGTCTTAATTATGAAAGTTTAATTTTCCCTTCATTTTAATACAAATGTTTTTTTACATGAGTACATTGTAATATTTTTATTCATTTTCATGTCTTTGGGAAGGGTCATGAATAATTTAAATCAAACAAAAGTAGTTTACAGATGAAGAGCGGATGTTTAAAAATTGTAGTGATTATTTGTTTGAAGTTCAGAAATAAACAAATGAAATTCTTGTTATGTAAAACAATAGATAAGCATTTTAGGATGTGACCATAGTTCCGATGGTAATTTCAGAAGCTGATCAGGACTTTATTTGCCTGCTTATTGTAATGCCAAAAAGTATGGCGTCCATATCTGAAATGTTTTATACTGACTCTATTGTGCGTGAATTCTACAAAGCTTGTTTATAAATTCTGTCATTAAAGTAGTGCACAAATTACTGTGAAAACAAAATCTGCTATGTCTGTTTTTGCGAACCGGATAAGCAAATAAAAAATGGGATCTTTTTCAGAATTAAAGGGACACTAAACCCATTTTTTTTCTGTCATGAGTTAGATAGAGCATGCAATTTTAAGCAACTTTCTAATTTACTTCTATTATCAAATTTTCTTCGTTCTAATGCTATCTTTATTTGAAAAAGCAAGAATTTAAGCTTAAGAGCCGGGCCCATTTTTGGTTCAGCACCTAGGTAGCGCTTGCTTATTGGTGACTAAATGTAGCAAACCAATCAGCAAGCTCTACCCAGGTTCTAAACCAAAAATGGGCCAGCTTCTAACATTACATTCCTGCTTTTTCAAATAAAGATAGCAATAGAACATAGAAAATTTGATAATATGAGTAAATTAGAACGTTGCTTAAAATGATATGCTCTATCGGAATAATGAAAGAAAAATTGGGTTTAGTATTCCTTTAATGTAAAGCTCAAATTTTTTATAATATGTTATTTTTGTACATTGTTAATTAAAGGGACGTGCAACCCACATTTTCTTTTTCATTTCAGACAGAGCATTCAACTTTAAATAAAAGTTCCTAATTTACTTCTATTTTCAAATTTGCTTATTTCTCATTGTATTCTTTGTTGAAGAGATACCTAGGTAGGTAGTGTGCACATGAAAAAGTGTATACCATTGTTGCAAAGCTGTTGCCATATAGTGATGCAGATATATGCAAACTTCTGAGCTTAAAGGGACATGAAACCCCAAATTTTTCTTTCATGATTCAGATAGAGAATACAATTCTAAACAACTTTCCAATTTACTTCTATTATTTAATTTGCTTCCTTCTCTTGTTATCCTTTGCTGCAAGGTTTATCTCGGTAAGATCGGGAGCAGCAAAGAACCTAGATTCTAGCTGCTGATTGGTGCCTGCAGATATATGCTGATTGTCATTGGCTTACCCATGTGTTCAGTTAGAAACCAGTAGTGCATTGCTGCTCCTTCAACAAATGATAACAAGAGAATGAAACAAATTAGATAATAGAAGTAAATTAGAAAGTTGTTTGAAAATGTATTCTCTAACTGAATTATGAAAGTATAATTTTGGGTTTCATGTCCCTTTATCTCTCTGCTTTAAAAAAAAAAAAAGATATCAAGAGAATGAAACCAATTTGACAATAGAAGTAAATTGTAAAGTTGTTTAAAATTACATACTCTGAGTCAAAGTTTCATGTCCTGTATAGATTTAAACTTTTAGAAAATGCAACAACTCACACTCTGTACTTAAGGGATACTAAACCCAATTTTTTTCCCTATAAATTCATATAGCGCATGCAATTTTAAGCAACATTCTAATTTACTCCTATTATCAAATTGTATTCGTTCTCTTTGTATCTTTATTTGAAAAGCAGACATCTAAGCTTAGGAGCCGACCCATTTTTGGTTCAGCACCTGGGTAGTGCTTGCGGATTGGTGGCTAAATATAGCCACCAACCAGCAAGCGCTACCCAGGGTACTGATTGAAGTCACTTAACATGATTTACCACAATCAGAAGCATCTTTATTTTTACGCATGCACATTTTGTATTGCACACATAACATTATATTTTTCTAAATGTCATTTTTGTTAATGCATTGTTTGTAAGTTAGAGTGTTAAATGGACATGAAAACCAATGTTTTCCTTTCGTGATTCATATAGAGCATGCTATTTTAAACAACGTTTTTAAATTTATTTTTATTATCTAATATTTTTTGTTCACTTTGTACCTTTTGTTGAAAAATATACCTAGGTAGGCTCAGAAACTGCTGATTGGTAGCTGCACATATACTTATTTTCTCATTGGCTTTCAGCTAGCTCCCAGTAGTGCATTACTGCTCCTTCAACAAAGAATACCAAGAGAATGAAGCAAATTAGATAAAAGAAGTTGCTTGGAAAATCGTTTAAAATTGTATTATCTATCTGAATCATGAATGAAAAATTTGGGGTTTCAAATCCCTTTAAACGAGCTGTGTTTGCAAACTAATATAAAATTGAATTTTTTAACAGGTGATTGCTTTTGCTTTTTTATATAGATACTAAATCCACTTTTTGGTACAGAACCTGGGTTACTCTTGCTTATTGGTTGGCTGAATGTAGTCACCAATAAGTAAGCGCTATCCAGGGTGCTGAACCTAAAATGGGCCGGCTTCTAAGCTTTATATTCCTGCTTTTTAAATAAAGATAGCAAGAGAACGAAGATAATAGGAGTAAATTAGAAAGTTGCTTAAAGGGACACTGAACCCAATTTTTTTCTTTTGTAATTCAGATAGAGCATGCAATTTTAAGCAACTTTCTAATTTACTCCTATTATCAATTTTTCTTCGTTCTCTTGCTATCATTATTTGAAAAAGAAGGCATCTAAGCTTTTTTTTGGTTTCAGCACTCAGGACAGCACTTTTTTATTGGTGGATGAATTTATCCACCAATCAGCAAGGACAACCAGGTTGTTCACCAAAAATGGGCCGGCATCTAAACTTACATTCTTGCATTTCAAATAAAGATACCAAGAGAATGAAGACAATTTGATAATAGGAGTAAATTCGAAAGTTGCTTAAAATTTCATGCTCAATCTGAATCACGAAATAAATTTTTTGGGTACAGTGTCCATTTAAAATTGCCTGCTCTATTTAAATCATAAAATAAAAATGTAGGTTTAGTATCTCTTTAAAGCCTTTGTGTAAAAATACAATGTTTAGCTGTTATAATCGTATTGTTTCCCAGTACAATTATTGCCTAGCAATATACAGTATAAGAAGTGTCACACCTGTGACCAACTGTTATATTTTTCTAAATGCAATGTAATAACTGAATTGATGTCAACGTGGCCACCGCTGAGAGCTGGAAATAACATTTTAGAAGTAATTTTCTACTAGGATTTGTCAAGTTGTGGCATATTAACTGTTGCTTACCATAATATTAACAATTTAAAAAACCTGAGAATAAACCTGTATAATTATTATAACAATTTAAAGGGCCAGTAACCCCACCAAATCATGTTATATAATTCTGCACACAATGCAGAATTTTATAACATGATTTGGTGGGGTTACTGGCCCTTTAAATTACCTTAATATTATTTTGCATAGTTTAATGGGCAATTATTGCCAAGTAATATGAAAAATAGATATTACACATTCTCAAGATTGTTTGTTTAGTAAATCTGCTTATTCCCATCTTCTCTAGTGTAAATATTTAATTTTGTTTAGTTTAGTCCTCAACTCAACCTAAACAAAGTGATTATTGTGAATTATTTTATTGGCCTTGTTACACAGGGAAAAATAGTTTCCTTGGGAACTTAATTTCCTTCTCTGTTAAAAAAATATATATAAAAAAATCTTGTGTAATTAATATAGCCACACATATCTTGTATCTGCTTATGTTTCCATTAAATTACATCACCTGTTTATAACATTGTTAAAGCAGCTATGGTAATTGCAGTGGCAAATACAAATATTATATATTCACAGTTTTAATATGTATTTGTTTGAATACAAACTTCTTTTTATTAATACTTAGTATCAGGAAAGCCATCATATGCAATGCTATTATAATGAGATTTAATAACGGTTGGAGAGGACAAATCAATACAAAACTTTGGAGTGTGTCTATTGGAATTTGTGCCCATTCTGACAAAAGAGCATTTGTGAGGTCAGGCACCGATGTCATATGAGAAGGTCTAGCGTGCAGTTGGTGTCCAGTGGGGTGTAAGTCAGGGCTTTGTGCAGGCCACTCAAATTCCTTGACACTAGACTTTTCAAACCATGTGATCATTGAACTGACTTTGTGCCCAGGGGCACAGTCATGCTTGAACTACTACTGGTGTAATGGCACCAGGGCCTTAAGTTTTTTAATGTTACTTATTTTTTCGAATGTTCATAATTAGATTGAATATCCACATTCAAATTTCAATTTTGTGACATTCGATTTAACAAATACTATTCAGAAGTTCAATAGTTCATGTGGTAGGGAATTTAGTAAATTGATAAATAATAGATACAAATATATCGATTAAAATTTTTCCTTTTCAAATATTGCATAATTTGAATATGACATTTAAAGGGAGCATTAGAATTATTATTACGAATATATTGATTGTAATTTTTCTAGTTTCTATTTCGAATATAGCATAATTCAAATATTACATTTTAAAAAAGCATTAGAAATACTATTACAAATATATTGATTTGAATTATACAATATTCAAATTGGAAAAATTTGAATCGGATATTCGAAATTCGAAACAAAAGAACAAATGTGTTAAAATTAGTTTTCTTTTTCTAATGTTGCAAATCATTCGCCATCCCTAATTTGCTCATCCTCTCTGTCTCTCTCTCTCTCTCTCTCTCTCTCTCTCTATCTATATATATATATATATATATATATATATATATATATATATACTGTATATATATTTATATATAAATCCAATATGCAGGCAAATGCGCTCTCTTGTTTTAAACAAAAGTGACTTTATTGCGTGTAAAAGTTTTCGGGGTATCCACCCCTTCCAAGGATTTTGAAACAGTGTTGTAATCTTTGTGAGTGGCACCATTTTGTTATGTGCAGTTCACTCTGTTTACAGCATTACAGTGCAATCTGTATCTCAGTGTTATAGTCTGGCAAATTACAGGTACATTATTTATTGAATACTAATTGAATACTGCACTGTGCTAGTGTTAAACTAAATGTAGCATTATTGCACCCCTAATATATGTTAGTTCAAACAAGTTTTCAAGTTTTTAAACACACTGGCAAGTGAAAAGAAAGCTAAAACTGCCTTGTTTCACTTTAATGCGGTTTTCACTTTACAGCGAAGCTCCGGTTTCCTAACGCGCTGTATGAGTGGGGTATACCTGTATGTGTATATATTTATATATACAGTATATATTCATCTGTTCCTTAGATCACAATCTCTATGCCATAATTTACTACTGAAAGGTTATTCTTTTTATATATTTTATATTTTACCATACTCACGTCAGAAAATGAATTGTGCCCTATTATTATAATCAGATGTGTTGTCTGGTTTAAAAAGAATATATTTTAAATGTATTTTCTGGGTCAGCTTAGGTGCCTAAAATTACTTTTTCCCTTCAGTATTATTATTTTTCATCACACTGACATATCTAAAACATGATTTGTTTTATAGTTACTATTCCGCACGTAGAACTGACATATGTACAAGGCACATATCATCTTTTGAATTTTCATCTTCAAGAATATAATTCTTCACATCTCATTGAGAATCATTCCCTTTTAATCATACTTTGCAAAAACCGTCAGCTGAATATAGGATCATTTTATGTGCGATCACATTTCAAGACTGTCATGCAATAAACATAGATCAGCACTAAGCGTAGTGATTATCCTTTTTTCTTTTTTCCACTGTTATCTGTTTTTACATGCACCTATAAAGAAAATTACCCCCCCCACCGCCAAAGAAAATATATAAATAACTATATAGTCTTGACAGAAATCATATTTCACACTGCTACTTTAACAATTTACAGCAATGTTTGTTAATATCCCTCATCACTGAACGTTTTAATGTCCTCTGGTGTAAATGAAGAGTTTATGTGTGAGCAGATTTGCTGGGCAAATGCGCAGTCTTCCGTGAAACTGTACAGCATTGGACATGCTTGTTATTCGCTCAGCTAGATAATTGGAGCTTTGCAGACTAGCATTACCAGTATGTTAAATCCGTATGCTTTTTTTTTTCTCATCAGAATGGCTTAGCTTGTTGATACATTTACAAACACTGGCTCTCTGTGCTGCTTACTGACCTGATTTTGGGCAAATCTCTGTTCTAATATTCGTCCTTTAGATAGTTCTTGGAAGATTATTGAAGCCTGGATAGCTCGCTGTAACTCACTGTAAGGCCATTGTTTTTGTCTGTGTTTATTTTTTCCACTTTTTTGCCCTATCTTACAAACATAATAGCTTATCAATAGACTGTAGATTTTGTTGTTTGTCCATGATAATAGAAGAAAATTGGAAAGTTGTTTAAAATGGTATGCTCTATCTGAATCATGAAATAAACACAATATGTTTCATGTCCCTTTAATATATCCATGGTTTGTATCAACTTGTCTTAAAGGGACAGTCAAGTCCAAAAAAAACTTTCATGTTTCAAATAGGGCATATATTTTCAATTTACTTTTATCACCAATTTTGCTTTGTTCTCTTGGTATTCTTAGTTGAAAGCTAAACCTAGGAAGGCTCATATGATAATTTCTAAGCTCTTGAAGGCCGCCTCTTATCACATGCTTTTTTGTTTGCTTTTCCCGACAGGGGAGAGCTAGTTCATGTAAACCATATATAGATAACATTGTGATCATACCCGTGGGTTGTGGCAGACACTGTACTAATTGACTAAAATGAAAGTCATAGATAATAAATAAAATGTCACGTGATCATGGGGCTGTCAGAAGATGCTTAAATACAAGTTAATCACTGAGGTAAAAGTATATTAATATAATAGTGTTGGTTATGCAAAACTGGGGAATGGGTAATAAAGGGATTTTCTATCTTTTAAAATAACAAAAATTCTGGTGTTGACTGTCCCTTTAAATAATACAAACTCTTCATTTACTTTATATGTGTATGCAAAAGACAATTTCTGCAGTTTCTAACTAATTAATAGTCACTGATATAGATGAATCAGGGGCATAGCTTTAAGAGCTTCAGTGAGACTAGACCCACAACTTTAGGGGGTCCGTCTGGGCCCTGCAGTGAGTAGTGTCATTACTCCACCTTCATAATGTCTAGCCATTGTGTGTGCAAAACAGGGCTCACAATGTAAGGAAAGTGTATGTAGTTGCCTTTACAATATGGTGACAGGGTTTCCAAGATGGCTGCCACAGTGTTACTGTACAGAAAAACCTCCTTATTTGTAACAAAAGTCTGTGCCTATCCTCTGCACCGAGAAACCAAAGGGAAAGGCTGACAAGCATTCATAGAGAAGCAGCTCCTCTTTCCTCTATGTAGCTGCCGGTGTTCTAAAATAAATTGTCTACCATAGGAATGTGTCCACCACGTCACTTCCGATGGACACATTCAGCTGCTGGAGGTTTGTGGTGCTCAATGCGCATGCGCTAGAGGCTCAACCTCCTACAAACAGCTGATCAAGGAAATAACACTGAGCGCACGTTACTGGTTGCAAAATCAGACAGAACAAGCTGTCTGTCATCGGATTTTGTAACCAGAAAGTGCACAGACGGGTCACAGAATCTGTACACCACCACACAACGGCTGCAACAACTTGCACAGCTATTACCCCTTAATACTCATTCAACAAGTTCAGCCAACCCCTTCACTGTGTAACAATCTGAGGGGGGGGAGTATTTGAAACAAGTTATCTTATGCCACTTTATAGATCATTAGTTAGGCCTCATCTTGAGTATTGTGTGCAATTCTGGAGGCCATATCATCAGAAGGATATTAACAAACTTGAATCTGTGCAAAGGAGGGCTACCAAAATGGTACATGGTCTAAAAAATAAAACTTACCAGGATAGGCTCAATGACCTAAATATGTATAGCTTAGAGGAGAGAAGGGAAAGAGGTGATATGATAGCAACTTTCAAGTACATTAAAGGGTTTAGTAAAACTGAGGCTGTGGGTATTTTACATAAAATGGAAAATTCAAGAACAAGGGGTCATGAGCTCAAGCTAAAGGGTAGTAGATTCAGGAGTAATTTGAGGAAGCACTTCTTTACAGAAAGAGCGATTGATTTATGGAATAAACTTCCTCAAGAGGTAGTAGCAACAAACACTGTGGGGGACTTTAAAAATGCATGGGACAAGCATAGGGCTATCCTACGAACTAGATAAGTTTATACTGTTAGGTAAGGTCGGGCAGACTTGCTGGGCCTATGGCTCTTATCTGCCGTCAATATCTATGTTTCTATCTCTTTTTGTGAGTCTCAGTCACAATCTGTCAATAATCTTTTCTTATTCGCAAAAATAGATAACTTGTTTCAAATACTCCCCCCCTCAGATTGTTACACAGTGAAGGGACTGGCTGAACTTCTTGACTGAGTATAAGGGGTTAATAGCTGTGCAAGTCGTTGCAGCCGTTGTGTGGTGGTGTACAGATTCTGCGACCCGTCTGCCACACTTTCTGGTTACAAAATCCTATGACAGCTTGTTCCGTCTGATTTTGCAACCAGTAACATGCGCTCAGGAATGTGGTGCCATATATTTCCTCGTGTGAATCAGCTGTTTTAAGGAGGTTGGGCCTCTAGCGCATGCGCAGTGAGCGCCACAAACCTCAAGCAGCTGATTCACGTCACCGGAAGTGACGTGGTAGACACATTCCTTATTTTAGAACACCGGCTCAACTTCTGCTGAATACAAACAGCCTGAAAGGGCAATATTGAAATGGAAGGCTCTGCGCAGCTTTTGCTCCTGGGCCCAGTTAGGTCTAGTTAAAGGGACACGAAACCCACATTTTTTTTAGGATTCAGATATAGCATACAATATTAAAAAAAAAAAATCAAAAAAATCTTCTACTTTGCTTATATAATCAAATTAATTTTATTCTCTTTGTATCCTTCATTTAAAAGTAGGTTAGTAGGCTGAGGAGTGTGCACATGTCTGAAGCAATCTATGCAAGCAGTTTTGAAATAATTATTTTAAAGGCACATTTGTCGCAAATAGACCATACAGTTTTCAACAGCTTTTCAATTTATTTCTATTATCAAATTTGTTTCATTCTCTTGGTGTCCTTTGTTGAAGAAGCAGCAATGCACTACTGGGAGCTCCAGAGCAGCAATGCAATACTGGGACCTAGCAGAACACATCTGGTTAGTCAATAACAAGAGGCATACCGTATATGCGTAGCCACCAATTAGCAGCCAGCTCCCAGTAGTACATTGCTTCTCTTGAGCCTACCTTTTCAACAAAGGATACTAACAGAATTAAAGGAAGATTAAACAGTATGAGATTGTAATATAAAATATTTAATTATGTGTACTTAAAAAACTTTGCAATACACTTTCATTATTTTGTCCCTTTTTCCTTTCCTTACTTTTCGGTAAAGTAATGGACGCCACCATGTCTAAACCTAAAGGGACATGAAACCAAATATTTTTCTTGATTCAGATAGAGCATACAATTTTAAACAACTTTCCAATTTACTTCTATTTTCTAATTTGCTGTGTTCTCTTTGTATCCTACATAGGTAGGCTCCGGAGCAGGAAGTAGCTGTTGATTGGTGGCTGCACAGCTATGTTTCATGTCATTGGCTTACCAATGTGTTCAGTTAGCTCCCTGTGGTGCATTGCTGCTACTTCAATAAAGGATATCTAGAGATTGAAGCAAAATTAATAACAGAAATAAATTGGAATCTAAAATATCATGATCCATCTGAATCATGAAAGAAAATATGTGGTTTCATATCCCTTTAAGTTTTCACCTTATCTCACTGTCCTGCTGCAAACTATTGGGGCAAATATAAAACAGGCGATAAAATAGACTATACAAACAAGGTTATTTAGTCTTCCACACAACCTTGTTTACACAAACACTACTTTATTGCCTGGTTTATATATTGTTCCCTAATTGTTCTCAGCAGAAGACAGAGATAAATAGAAAACTAGTTCAAACATGGCGGCATCTATTACTTTATAGAAACTAAAATATTTTATAGAACATATCCTTAGGCTAATCTTTGCTTTTAATACATTAGTATGCCTAGTATGTATTTACTGTTTAACATCCCTTTAAGCAAATTAGATAGTGGAAGTAAATAAAAAATGTATTTAAAATGTTATTCTCTATCTCAATCATGTTATAAAAATGTGGGGTTTCATTTCCCTTTGAGCCCCTGACATAAATAGTCAGTAGGAATGAGGGCTCAAAATGGTTGTTTACAGACATGATATAGCTGTCACTGCAGATTATACGTAGGACCACTTTTCTACCAGCTCAGATATAGTTAATATTATGCTCTGTTGTGCCAGTGTCTGTTGATGTTCTGAGAATACTTGACAACACGTAACTGTTTACTTCTAAGTGTACAAGCAACAAGTCAACGGCAAAGTCAGTGCAGCCAAGGACACTCCATGAATAAATTCATTTTGGTATCACCTGCAATAAGGTTGACAGCAAACAATGGGGGTTAGAAAAAAGACAACTCAGCTGTCTAAATGTGTCATTCAGGATTACTCTTTTCATGTGAGATGTTTGTGTCCTCACATGCCATCCTTTGCATTTGCAATTTATCTCAATGCCATATATTTGTGTGAGTGAAACATACTCAGACTGAAATACGTATTCTGAATTTCAATAAATAACGTTAATGTCCCTTTATTAATGTGACAGAAAAATCAAAATGACATGTTTTGAGATTCATATAGAACATGCAATTTTATGAAACTTATAAATTAACTTTTTTTTTAAAATAATTAAATGTACTTTGTTCTATTGGCATCCTTTGTTTAAAAAAGCATACCTAAGTAGCCTCAGGATCAGGCATGCACATTAGTGGTCATACTCAACACAGAGCCCTGGTGCAAAAGTAACTCAGTAATAAGCAATAGTAATAAAATACATGATTTTGAGGGTAGATGGGTAAATAGATAGATAGACCTGCACACACCTATAGTTAGGTCTGTAAATAATTGGACACTGACACAATTTTCATAATTCTTGATGTGTAGGATGGCTGTTATGGGCCCCCACAGCACTTGGGCCCTGGTGCCACTGCCCCAGGTGCACCAATGGTAGTTCCGCCCCTGGGCATGCACTACTGGGAGCTAGTTGGTGATTGGGGGCTGCAAACATATGCCTCTTGTCATTGACTAACCAGATGTCTTCTACTAGGTACCAATAGGGCAGTGCTGCACCTGAGCCTACCTAAGTATGCTTTTGGACCAAGGATACCAATAAAACAAAGTAGATAATAGAAGTAAACTGGAAAGTTTTTGAAAAGCACATGCTCTATTTGAATCATGAAAGTTTAATTTTGACTTAGCTGTCCCTTTAAATATACATTTTAAAATACACTCTTTAAAATTGAGCTATATAAATGGTCACTTTAAAATTGCATAAAATTGGAATTGCCACAATTGACCAATATTACATGCACTCTCAGTTCACAGCTTAACCCATCGGTTGTTACGGAGGGCTATGAGCCCCATAGAAGTCTATGGGGAAAAGGAGTTAGTATGGTTACGCAATACAACCTCCAGTTATTTTGCTTACTCGCTAACTTTTAACTTTCAACTTGTAATACAATCGCTGCAATAGGAATACTTTTGATTCAACTTCAGTGCAGTTAGCGCTCAATGGTTCTGTGCTCCACTTGTAATCTAGGCCAAAGTAAATGTTGTAAAATAATTTTAAGCTGGTATTTTGTTTGTACAATGTTGCTTTGAAGATACATACATTACAAGCCTAAAAAGATAGATAATCCCTTTGTTACCCGGGCCGTTCCCAAGTTTTGCAGAACCAACATGGTTATACAGTGGGTATTGAAAAGAATCACCTCCTTTGAAAATAATCACATTTTGTTGCTTTGCAGCCTGAAATAAAGACAGAAAGTTTTTGTTTATCCAGTTGTAATTACTCAGTGCAACTTATAACATCCAAGTGAAAGGTATAACACCAACATGTCAGGCAAAAATAAAGACAATTAAAAAACAGAATCACTGAGGATCACACCCTCCTAAAATTACTTGTAAACTCAATCAGGTGTAGCTAACCACCTTCTCAACGGCACACGCAAAGCCATTTGACCTTTAAATGTGATCAGCTGGGGGCATATTGATTAGCTCAGCATGAAAAGAGCTTTCCTGGAGCATCTCTGTCCCTGGTAGTGCAACTGAAGCATACAATCAACTATGGGTGTCAATGCACTGTCAAAAGATCTCCAGAATAATGTTGTGGACAGTCACAAGCCAGGAGATGGATGCAAGAAAATATCAAAGGCCGTATCAATTAATAGAAGCACAGTGAAGTCTATTATTAAGAAGTGGAAGGTATTTGGTAAAACACAGACCCTCTCTGATTCAGGACGTCGCTCCAAACTGGATAAAAGAGCCAGCAGGAAACTGGTCAGAGAGGCTACCAAGAGGCCTACAGCAACTCTGAAGCAGTTGCAGGAACTTTTGACAAAGAGTGGTAATTGTGTGCATGTGGCAACAATATCACAAATTCTCCTCAAATGTGGCTTGTATGGGAGGGTTGCAAGAAAAAAGCCACTCCCCAAGAAAGGCCACATGCAGTCACGACTGAGCTTTGCCATAACACACCTAGGAGATTCTGAGGCTACATGGAAAAAGGTGTTATGGTCAGATTAGACTAAAATTAAATTATTTGGCCTCAACACCAAACAAAATGTCTGGAGGAAATCCAATACAGCTCACCATCCAAATAACACCATACCTACAGTAAAGCATGGAGGTGGTAATATCCTGTTATGGGAGTGTTTCTCTGCAGCAGGCAATGTAGCACTTGTCAGAATAGAAGGAATAATGAATGGGGCAAAATACTGTCAAATTTTTGAGGTAAATCTGCTGCCCTCTGCCAGGAAGTTGTCAATGGGAAGAAGGTTTACCTTCCAACATGACAATGACCCAAAGCACACAGCAAAAATGACCACACAATGGTTGAATGAGAAAAAGGTGAATGTCCTTGCATGGGCTAGTCAGAGCGCAGACTTAAACCCCATTAAATGTCTTTGGCATGACTTGCAGTAAACAAACGGTCACCATCAAATATAAGGGAACTGGAGCAGTTCTGCAAAGAAGAGTGGGCAAATATTGCACAGTCTAGATGTGCAAAGTTAGTAGAGATACTCCAACAGACTAAAGGCTGTAATTAAAGCAAATGGTGGTTCAAAAAACTGTGTCTGTCTTTATTTCAGGCTGCAAAGCAACAAAATGTAATTATTTTCAAGGGGGGTGATTCTTTTCAATACCCACTGTATTAATATACTTTTTACCACTGTGATTACCTTCTATCTAAACCTCTGCAGATGGCCCCCTTATTTCAGTTCATTTAACAGACTTGCATTTTAGCCAATCGGTGCTGACTCCTAGGTAACTCCACTGGCGTGAGCACAATGTTATCTATATGGCACATATGAACTAGTGCTGTCTAGCTGTGAAAAACTGTTAAAATGTACTGAGATAAGAGGTAACCTTCAAGGGCTTAGAAATTAGCAAATGAGCCTACCTAGGTTAAGTTTTCAACAAAGTATACCAAGAGAACAAAGCAAATTTGATGCTAAAAGTAAAATGGAGGTTTTTTTTAAATCGCATGCTCTATTCAAATCATGAAAGTTTAATTTTGACTAGACTGTCCCTTTAAGGACAGATATAATTGAGCTACTGTACTGATAAAGAAATGACTATGTAGACTAGAGAGTTGCAGGGTCACAGTTCTAGATCAATTTTAAGAGGTACATTTCTCTAAATCTGGCAATATGAAAGTACATTCAAATATTGTACTCTACAAACACATTTTATTGGGGGGATAGTTTGCAATTATTGACCCAACAATGTCTAGTTCAGAACAGTCCTGTAGGTCTTAGCAACCTGGTAGGCATGGACTGATTTTTTTTTTGACCACACAGTATGAACTACTGCTTGTTTTTCTGTTTTTGTTTTTTCTGTTTGTTTTATTTTTAATTTTAATTGCAACTAGCTCCCGGAATCAATACTTTTTGTTTACCTAAAACAGCAAGTGTATGTATCTTATATTTATTTTTATATATATATTATATGTTTATAAGTCAGTAACCACACATAATGCAGAACCGTTTTATTAATTTGCCCGTGGGTGTATATTTTAGATGCTACTTGCTTATTTGTTTTCAGGATAAACAACCGCATCACTCAGCAAAGAGCTTTCGGGCAAATAATGCTGTCTTTAATTGGATTAATTGTGCCGCCTTTATTTTATAAACAAACAAATAAAAACAAATATTTGAGAAGGGTGGAAATGTTATGAACTCAGGATGCACCACAAACTGTTTGTTTAAATAAAAGAAAATAAAAAAAAGGCTTTAATAAATTATTAAAAGTTGTATGTTGTTTTATATGCGTGTTTATCTAGTCCTATCGATCTGTGTGGTAATTGTAACAACAACAAAAAAAAGCTTTATTTGAAAAATAACAGGCTTAACGTAATAATCTGTACAATGTTTATTTTCTGCATTCAACAAAGTTCAACCATTATTCTCTCGGTACCTGTTCATCGCTTAACTTTATTGACATCCAATTGGAATGTTGCTTATGAAGCATTGATATTTAACCTATTACACTGGTTTTCAGATTTCCAGGATTACCTTGGGTGAGAGCAGGGAAAATAACCATGTTTATTAATCCACTGATTATTATCCTCAAAATCTGGCCTGTTAGGGAGGTCTAAGGACAGGTTTGATAACCAGTGAACTATTATAATTAAAATGACAGAATGATGTTCAAGAAGAATTGTTTTAGGGTTACATATGATGACAGATATGTGACAAACTCTTCCTCCTATATATACAAATACATTAATGATATAAAATATAACCATTATCATTTATAGGCAGAAACCCTCTTTCTCCTAAGGGTTCATAATACCTTTGTAGTTTTTACAGGTGAAGTGTTTGGCCACATATTAAGAATATTATTTGATTACCATCTTAATTGATTAATTAACTTAATAGACTTTTTGTAACTGTAGGACAAAAAATACTATTTAACGTCTTCAGTATCTGTGTACTTGGTAATGCATCAGAATGGTCCAGAAGATAATAGAAAAGGGAAGAACTTGATATTTGTAGGAAGCCATTTTTGTTGATAGAATTCTAAGCAGAATTTGAAATACTTGGTCTTTGATAGGACTTTGTTAGGTATCCTAGGCTGTGATAGGTAAGTAATGCTGCTAATTGTTGTTTTAATAATAACCTGGTTTTTTTTTATCTCTTTTTTTTTAAACAAACTTTGTTTAAAAATAAGTTTAGAAAATTACAATATGCTTTTTTATTTTAAAAGAGAACATCACATGACATAGGGCTAGATTTACTAAGGGCCAGGTGGACATCGCCCCTATCCGCCCGGCATTGCGCATTGCAAATGCTCACGCTTGTGCTTCCCCCGCCCCGGTCGGAGAAGTCCAAGGGGATTGAGAAACACCACTTTTGAGTTGACGTAGCAGGTAAACGGTGCCAACAAACTTTTTAACAGTCAGCATGGGCGAAACCTGCAGCCAAAGGAGCTCTAGCCTCAATAAACTAAGTCTGTAGAAGGTAACATATTTTATAAAGTGTCTTCTATTGTGTCTAATGTCTTGCAGTTCTATGACAGAATCTTAGAGGGACACTGAACCCAAATTTTTTTCTATCGTGATTCAGATAAAGCATGCAATTTTAAGCAACTTTCTAATTTACTCCTATTATCAAATTCTTTTCATTCTCTTGGTATCTTTATTTGAAATGCAAGAATGAAAGTTTAGATGCCGGCCCATTTTTGGTGAACACACTGTGTTGTTCTTGCTGATTGGTGGGTAAATTCACCTACTGATAAACAAGTGCTTTCCATGGTTCTGAACAAAAAAAACAGCTTAAATGCCTTCTTTTTCAAATAAAGAAAGCAAGAGAACTAAGAAAAATTGATAATAGGAGTAAATTAGAAAGTTGTTTAAAATTGCATGCTCTATCTAAATCATGAAAGAAAAAAATTTGGGTTCAGTGTCCCTTTAAGAAAAGCTATTTATTTTAAATAACATAAATGGATAAACAAAAATGTTACACTATATAATTTAAAGTTTTTCCCTCAACAACAGTATCTCGGAGCTGTGGGCATTCCAGTTATGTTATGATTAAAATACAAAAAAATGGTGTTATCAGTAATATAACTGACCAGTTAAAAATCATCCTCACTCTCTCTTATCTCCCTGTATGATACATTATAATAGTTCTTCCATATTTAATGATGTTATTTAGTTTGTTTTATGTATCTTTTTATCCTGAATCAGTGTTATTGGGTACCCAGAATCATGTACCCAGAACTACAATTTGGTATCAATTTACAAATAAATTATTATAATAAAAATAAAAAAAGAAAAGAAAGTTTTCCCAGTATGTATTCCTTATACTTATAATACTTACAACTGTCATTTCCCCAGTTTCATGTAGGGAAACAGTTATGATTCTTCATATTCAACCCCTTTCAGCTGCCATGTTTCATGAGTTGCTATATTTGGCGTTTTGCCTAATTAGACATTTGTTGTGTTTTTAGTATTTGAAATAATTTGGAAATATTTTACAGGGAGATGGGCTTCTGTTTTAATAGTCAACTACACAAATACCAGTGATCTAGTATGAACCATGTTTGGATGACCTCACTTATGTTATTCCTCTTAATTTTAATTATTAATTTGGTGTTGGGATTGTCATCTCTTTGGGTAAACCGTTCACACTACAGCGCATGTCATTTTGATATTTAACCTTCCTTATTTACCATAATGTGACAGAATAATTGATGGAAACTGATATCAAACCAGTAATTATATACAATGTAAATACTGGCATAGTCACCTATTAATCTATTACTAGTGACCGGTTTTTTATTACTAGTGGGATTCTTAAGTCCAATTGACTTTTTGATGTTTTTGTAGATACAATTTGCATCATTCCATAAAATACTAACAATATTTGGAATATGTTTGGAATCATTACTAGTTTGCCCTCTCTTGTAGTATTTATTTAATTGATTATATCTAATGGATGGTTTACTGGATACTTTAATTTCTAGGATACAGTAATATTGTTTTATATATATATATATATATATATATATATATATATATATATATATATATATATATATAGGGCTTTTTTGAGGGGTTCTCACCGGTACTGTGTATCCCCACCTCTGCCAACTCGTAAGAGATAATATTTGTAATTATAATGTAAATACTCTAGTTTTCATAAGTGGGGGCTGCAAAATGCATCAAACATTATAAATGATGTTGTCCCTTTGCTTTACTCAAAGTTACTAAGCAGAAAATATCAATAAAAAATCAATGAGTACCGGCACTTTTTTTTTTAGTACCGGCATTTGAGCCAACGTGATCTCACCTTTAACAAATCATTTAAAATATTCAGGGTCCTTGTGTTAGGCTTTAGTTGAGAGCTGTTACATTTAGCCAATTTATTGTACTGTAATTTGGCAGTGGTAATCACTATGCTTTTTGGTAAATTTGTTTGCTAGCGGGTCCATCCTCAAGACATCCGAAGCGGACCATCCTCTTTATCCAATGACTACCCGACGAATGAAGGTTCCTTTAAGTGATGTCATCCAAGATGGCTTCCCTTAGATTCCGATTGGCTGATAGAATTCTATCAGCCAATCGGAATTAAGGTAGAAAAATTCTATTGGCTGATGCAATCAGCCAATAGGATTGAAGTTCAATCCTATTGGCTGATCCAATCAGCCAATAGGATTGAGCTCGCATTCTATTGACTGTTCCAATCAGCCAATAGAATGCGAGCTCAAGCCTATTGGCTGATTGGATCAGCCAATAGGATTGAACTTCAATCCTATTGGCTGATTGCATCAGCCAATAGGATTTTTCCTACCTTAATTCCGATTGGCTGATAGAATTCTATTAGCCAATCGGAATCTAAGGGACGCCATCTTGGATGACGTCACTTAAAGGAACCTTCATTCGTCGGGTAGTCGTCGGATGAAGAGGATGCTCCGCGTCAGATGTCTTGAAGATGGACCCACTCCGCGTCGGATGGATGAAGATAGAAGATGCCGTCTGGATGAAGACTTCTGGAGGACCACTTCGTCCGGCTTGGATGAAGACTTCTCCCGGCTTCGTTGAGGACTTCGGCCCGGTTGGATGAAGACTTCTGCTGCTTCCTTGAGGATGGTCTTCAGAACTGTAAGTTGATCTTCAGGGGGTTAGTGTTAGGTTTTTTAAGGGTGTATTGGGTGGGTTTTATTTTTAGGTTAGGGTTTGGGCCTGCAAAAGAGCTAACTGCCCTTTTAAGGGCAATGCCCATCCAAAAGCCCCTTTCTGGGCAATGGGGAGCTTAGGTTTTTTTAGATAGTATTTTTCTTGTTAAGTGTATTCAGTCCACGGGTCATCCATTACTTATGGGATTATATCTCCTTCCCAACAGGAAGTTGCAAGAGGATCACCCAAGCAGAGCTGCTATATAGCTCCTCCCCTCACATGTCATATCCATTCATTCTCTTGCAACTCAACTTAGATAGGTCGTTGTGAGAGGTCTGTGGTGT
The DNA here is from genome assembly GCF_027579735.1 of Bombina bombina. Lineage (NCBI taxonomy): Eukaryota > Metazoa > Chordata > Amphibia > Anura > Bombinatoridae > Bombina > Bombina bombina. The sequence goes on along the minus strand of NC_069502.1, from coordinate 1,082,726,274 downwards.
TTTTTATACTTAGTTTATTTCTTCAATCAAAAGTTTGTTATTTTAAATGGCACCGGAGTGTGCTGTTTGTTCTCAGGCAGTATTTAGAAGAAGAATCTGCCTGCGTTTTCTATGATCTTAGCAGAAGTAACTAAGATCCACTGGCTGTTCTCGCACATTCTGAGGATTGGGGTAACTTTCAGAAAGGGAATAGCATGCGGGGAATCCTGCAAACAAGGTATGTGCAGTAAATTATTTTTCTAAGGAATGGAATTGACTAAGAAAATACTGCTGATACCGATGTAATGGTAGTACAGCCTTAAATGCAGCAGCGACTGGTATCAGGCTGATGAATGTATGTACAATAAGTAATTTTCTATGGAATGGAATTTGACTAAGAAAATACTGTTAATACTGAAGTATTGTATAAGCCTTAACTGCAGTAGAAGCGACTGGTAGCAGGCTTATTAATAACACTACCTAACTTTTAAAGTGTATGTTTAAAACGTTTACTGGCATGTTATTCGTTTTTGTTTTTTTGTGTGAGGTACTTTGGTGATAAATCTTTTGGGGCATGATTTTCCACATGGCTGCTGTTTCTTTCTACATAGAAACGGTTAACTGAGGTTTCCCACTGTTGTAATAGGAGTGGGAGGAGCCTATTTTAGAGCTTTTTTGCGCAGTAAAAATTCAGTTTCAGTCTTCCTGTTTCTTCCTCCTTGATCCAGGACGTCTCTAGAGAGCTCAGGGGTCTTCAAAAGTCATTTTGAGGGAGGTAATCAGTCACAGCAGACCTGTGACAGTGTGTTTGACTCTGATAAAAACGTTAATTGTTAAATTGATTATCCGTTTTTGGGTATTAAGGGGTTAATCATCCATTTGCTAGTGGGTGCAATACTTTGCTAACTTAATACATTTACTGTGAAAATTTGGTTGCTATAACTGATTTGGTTCATTGTTATTTCAACTGTGACGTTTTTTTTATATTGCTTGTAAATTTATTTGAAAGAATTTTCCAAGCTTGCTAGTCTCATTGCGAGTCTGTTTAAACATGTCTGACACAGATTAATCTGTTTGTTCACTATGTTTGAAGGCCAACGTGGAGCCCCACAGAAATATGTGTACTAAATGTATTGATGTCACTTTGAATAAAAGTCAATCTATATCTGTAAAGAAATTTTCACCAGACAACGAGGGGGAAGTTATGCCGACTAACTCTCCTCACGTGTCAGTACCTTCGCCTCCCGCTCAGGAGGCGCGTGATATTGTGGCGCCAAGTGCATCAGAGAGGCCCATACAAATCACTTTGCAAGACATGGCTGCTGTTATGACAGAGGTATTATCTAAATTGCCTGAATTAAGAGGCAAGCGCGATAGCTCTGGGTTAAGGACAGAGCGTGCTGATGATGTGAGAGCCATGTCTGATACTGCGTCACAATTTGCAGAACATGAGGACGGAGAGCTTCATTCTGTGGGTGACGGATCTGATCCGGGGAGACCGGATTCAGAGATTTCTAATTTTAAATTTAAACTTGAGAACCTCCGCGTATTGCTAGGGGAGGTATTAGCGGCTCTGAATGATTGTAACACGGTTGCAATTCCAGAGAAAGTATGTAGGTTGGATAGATACTTTGCGGTACCGGTGTGTACTGACGTTTTTCCTATACCTAAAAGGCTTACAGAAATTATTAGCAAGGAGTGGGATAGACCCGGGGTGCCCTTTTCCCCACCTCCGATATTTAGAAAAATGTTCCCAATAGACGCCACCACACGAGACTTATGGCAGACGGTCCCTAAGGTGGAGGGAGCAGTTTCTACTTTAGCTAAACGTACCACTATCCCGGTGGAGGATAGTTGTGCTTTTTCGGATCCAATGGATAAAAAATTAGAAGGTTACCTTAAGAAAATGTTTGTTCAACAAGGTTTTATCTTACAGCCCCTTGCATGCATTGCGCCTGTCACTGCTGCTGCGGCATTCTGGTTTGAGTCTCTGGAAGAGGCCATTCGCACAGCTCCATTGGATGAGATTATGGCCAAGCTTAAAGCACTTAAGCTAGCTAATGCATTTGTTTCTGATGCCGTTGTACATTTAACCAAACTAACGGCTAAGAACTCCGGATTCGCCATCCAGGCGCGCAGAGCGCTATAGCTTAAATCCTGGTCAGCTGACGTGACTTCTAAATCTAAATTGCTTAATATTCCTTTCAAAGGGCAGACCTTATTCGGGCCCGGCTTGAAAGAAATTATTGCTGACATTACTGGGGGTAAGGGTCATACTCTTCCTCAGGACAGGGCCAAATCAAAGGCCAAACAGTCTAATTTTCGTGCCTTTCATAACTTCAAGGCAGGAGCAGCATCAACTTCCTCCGCTCCAAAACAGGAAGGACCTGTTGCTCGTTACAGACAGGGCTGGAAAACTAACCAGCCCTGGAACAAGGGCAAACAGGCCAGAAAGCCTACTTCTGCCCCTAAGACAGCATGAAGAGAGGGCCCCCTATCCGGAAACGGATCTAGTGGGGGGCAGACTATCTCTCTTCGCCCAGGCTTGGGCAAAAGATGTCCAGGATCCCTGGGCGTTGGAGATCATATCTCAGGGATATCTTCTGGATTTCAAAGCATCTCCTCCACAAGGGAGATTTTATCTTTCAAGGTTATCAGCAAACCAAACTAAGAAAGAGGCATTTCTACGCTGTGTGCAAGACCTCTTAGAAATGGGGGTGATCCACCCAGTTCCGCGGACGGAACAAGGGCAAGGGTTTTACTCAAATCTGTTTGTGGTTCCCAAGAAAGAGGGAACATTCAGGCCAATTTTGGACCTAAAAATCCTAAACAAATTCCTAAGAGTTCCATCATTCAAAATGGAAACTATTCGAACCATCCTACCCATGATCCAAGAGGGTCAATACATGACCACGGTAGACTTAAAGGATGCCTACCTTCATATACCGATTCACAAAGATCATTATCGGTACCTAAGATTTGCCTTTCTAGACAGGCATTACCAGTTTGTAGCTCTTCCCTTCGGGTTGGCTACGGCCCCGAGAGTCTTTACAAAGGTTCTGGGCTCACTTCTGGCGGTTCTAAGACCGCGAGGCATAGCGGTGGCTCCGTATCTAGACGACATCCTGATACAGGCGTCAAGCTTTCAAATGGCCAAGTTTCATACAGAGATAGTTCTGGCATTTCTGAGTTCGCATGGGTGGAAAGTGAACGTGGAAAAGAGTTTTCTATCACCACTCACAAGAGTCTCCTTTCTAGGGACTCTTATAGATTCTGTAGAGATGAAAATTTACCTGACGGAGTCCAGGTTATCAAAGCTTCTAAATGCTTGCCGTGTCCTTCATTCCATTCCACGCCCGTCAGTGGCTCAGTGCATGGAACTAATCGGCTTAATGGTAGCGGCAATGGACATAGTGCCATTTGTGCATCTCAGACCGCTGCAATTATGCATGCTAAGTCAGTGGAATGGGGATTATTCAGATTTGTCCCCTCTGCTAAGTCTGGACCAAGAGACCAGAGATTCTCTTCTCTGGTGGCTTTCTCGGGTCCATCTGTCCAAGGGTATGACCTTTCGCAGGCCAGATTGGACGATTGTAACAACAGATGCCAGCCTTCTAGGTTGGGGCGCAGTCTGGAACTCCCTGAAGGCTCAGGGATTATGGACTCAGGAGGAGAAACTCCTCCCAATAAATATTCTGGAGTTGAGAGCAATACTCAATGCTCTTCTAGCTTGGCCTCAGTTAGCAACACTGAGGTTCATCAGATTTCAGTCGGACAACATCACGACTGTGGCTTACATCAACCATCAAGGGGGAACCAGGAGTTCCCTAGCAATGTTGGAAGTCTCAAAGATAATTCGCTGGGCAGAGTCTCACTCTTGCCACCTGTCAGCGATCTACATCCCAGGCGTGGAGAACTGGGAGGCGGATTTTCTAAGTCGCCAGACTTTTCATCCGGGGGAGTGGGAACTTCATCCGGAGGTCTTCACTCAACTGATTCATCGTTGGGGCAAACCAGATCTGGATCTCATGGCGTCTCGCCAGAACGCCAAGCTTCCTTGTTACGGATCCAGGTCCAGGGACCCGGGAGCGGTGCTGATAGATGCTCTGACAGCCGCTTGGGTCTTCAACATGGCTTATGTGTTTCCACCATTTCCGATGCTTCCTCGACTGATTGCCAAGATCAAACAGGAGAGAGCATCGGTGATTTTGATAGCGCCTGCGTGGCCACGCAGGACCTGGTATGCAGACCTAGTGGACATGTCGTCCTGTCCACCATGGTCTCTGCCTCTGAGGCAGGACCTTCTAATTTAGGGTCCTTTCAACCATCCAAATCTAATTTCTCTGAGGCTTACTGCATGTACGCTTGATTCTATCAAAGCGTGGCTTCTCGGAGTCGGTTATTGATACCTTAATACAGGCTCGGAAACCTGTTACCAGAAAAATTTACCATAAGATATGGCGTAAATATTTATATTGGTGCGAATCCAAGAGTTACTCATGGAGTAAGGTTAGGATTCCTAGGATATTGTCTTTTCTACAAGAGGGTTTAGAAAAGGGCTTATCTGCTAGTTCGTTAAAGGGACAGATTTCTGCTCTGTCTATTCTTCTACACAAACGTCTGGCAGAAGTTCCAGACGTTCAGGCTTTTTGTCAGGCTTTGGCTAGGATTAAGCCTGTGTTTAAGACTGTTGCTTCGCCGTGGAGCTTAAACTTAGTTCTTAAAGTTCTTCAAGGTGTTCCGTTTGAACCCCTTCATTCCATTGATATTAAGCTGTTATCTTGGAAAGTTCTGTTTTTTAAGGCTATTTCCTCGGCTCGACGAGTCTCTGAGTTATTCACCTTACATTGTGATTCTCCTTATCTGATTTTCCATTCAGACAAGGTAGTTCTGCGTACTAAACCTGGGTTCTTACCTAAGGTAGTTTCTAACAGGAATATCAATCAAGAGAGTGTTGTGTCCTAACATTTCTTCAAAGAAGGAACGACTTTTGCATAATCTGGACGTAGTCCGTGCCCTGAAGTTCTATTTGCAGGCAACTAAAGATTTTCGTCAAACTTCTTCCCTGTTTGTCGTTTACTCTGGACAGAGGAGAGGTCAAGAAGCTTCGGCTACCTCTCTCTCCTTTTGGCTTCGTAGCATAATACGTTTAGCCTATGAGACTGCTGGACAGCAGCCTCCTGAAAGAATAGCAGCTCTGCTTGGGTGATCCTCTTGCAACTTCCTGTTGGGAAGGAGATATAATCCCATAAGTAATGGATGACCCGTGGACTGAATACACTACAAGAGAAATAAATTTATCAGGTAAGCATAAATTATGTTTTTATTTGGGGGGTTGTTTGTGTGGGTGGTGGGTTTTACTGTTGGGGGGGTTGTTTGTATTTTTTTTTACAGGTAAAAGAGCTGATTACTTTGGGGCAATGCCCCGCAAAAGGCCCTTTTAAGGGCTATTGGTAGTTTAGTTTAGGCTAGGGTTTTTTTTTATTTTGGGGGCGCTTTTTTATTTTGATAGGGCTATTAGATTAGGTGTAATTAGTTTAAATATCTGTAATTTGTTTATTATTTTCTGTAATTTAGTGGGTTTTTTTGTACTTTAGCTAATTTAATTTAATTTAGGTAATTGTATTTAATTTAGTTAATTTATTTATTTATAGTGTAGTGTTAGGTGTTTTTGTAACTTAGGTTAGGTTTTATTTTACATGTACTTTTGTATTTATTTTAGCTAGGTAGTTATTAAATAGTTAATAACTATTTAATAACTATTGTACCTAGTTAAAATAAATACAAACTTGCCTGTAAATAAAAATAAACCCTAAGATAGCTACAATGTAACTATTAGTTATATTGTAGCTAGCTTAGGGTTTATTTTATAGGTAAGTATTTCATTTTAAATAGGAATAATTTAGGTAATGATATGAATTTTTATTTATATTTATTGTAATTATATTTAAGTTAGGGGGTGTTAGGGTTAGGGTTAGACTTAGGTTTAGGGGTTAATAAATTTAGTATAGTGGCAGCGACGTTGGGGGCGGCAGATTAGGGGTTAATAAGTGTAGGTAGGTTGCAGCGACATTGGGGGCGGCAGATTAGGGGTTAATAAATATAATGTAGGTGGCGGTGATGGGGGCAGCAGATTAGGAGTTCATTAGTATAATGTAGGTGGCGGCGCTGTCCGGAGCGGCAGATTAGGGGTTAATAAATATAATGCAGGTGTCGGCGATGTTGGGGGCGGCAGATTAGGGTTAATAAGTGTAAGATTAGGGGTTTTTAGACTTGGGGTTCATGTTAGGGTGTTAGGTGTAAACATAAATTTTATTTCCCCTTAGGAATCAATGGGGCTGCGTTAGTGAGTTTTACGCTGCTTTTTTGCAGGTGTTAGACTTTTTCTCAACCGGCTCTCCCCGTTGATGCCTATGGGGAAATTGTGCACGAACACGTATGACCAGCTCACCGCTGACTTAAGCAGCGCTGGTATTGGAGTGCGGTAATGAGCAAAATTTTGCTCAACGCTCACTTCTTGTTTTTTAACAACGGGTTTGTAAAAACCTGTAATACCAGCGCTGCATGTAAGTGAGCGATGAGAGAAAACTGCTCGTTAGCACCGCACAGCTCAAAACGAAAAACTCGTAATCTAGCCGTATGCATGTAAATATTTGCTTGTAAATATCTGCTATAGTTCTCATGAACCCAGGTCAATAAAGTTTTGGATACAAAACTGCAACGAAAAAAATGCTCTAATGTGTTATTGCTTGAATATAAATGTGTTTAACTCCTGCAAATGGGTTTAAACACATAGATAAAGTCAGCTCCATGTTAGCAATGCACTACTGTAACCTAGCTGAACACATCTAGTAAGCCAATGACAAGAGGCTTATGTACATAGCCACCAATAAACATTGTGCATTGTTGATATAATTTTTTAACAAAGGATACCAAGAGCACAAAGTTAACGTAGTAATAGAAGTAAAATGAAAAATCAACTAAAAGTACATGTTCTATCTAAACAACGAAAGTTTAATTTAAATGTTGACCAATTTGAATTTTATTTAGATTTATGGGGACAAAAACATAAAGCAAGAACCGTATATCTGAAGCCATGGTAATCACACACAGGTTTTTGTGTGTGTGCTAGTTTCATGTTCAGTTACTAATTTGTGACTTGTTTTGTAAACCACTGTATTGCTGTCATTGGTAGATACAAAACAATACTTAGATGTGAAGGTTAAAAATAGAAATAAGACGTTCATCCCTTGGTAGTCTTTATTGACTATCTGCCAATTTGTCTTGTAGGATGGAAATAACATCTCCCATTATCATCTTTTTACCTCTATGCATAATGTTAATATAAGATGGTATTCATTTACTTAAAGGGATACTGAACCCAATTGTTTTTCAGATTCAGATAGAGCATGAAATTTTAAGCAACGTTCTTTATTTGAAAAACCCAGGAATGTAAGCTTACAAGCCGGCCCATCTTTGGTTCAGCACCTGGCTGGCGCTTGCTGATTGGTGGCTAAATGTAGCCACCAACCAGAAAGCGCTATCCAGGATGCTGAAGCCAAAATGGGCTGGCTCCTATGCTTACATTCCTGCATAACCAACACAGTTATAATAATACACTTTCTCCTGTTAAGTGTAGTCAGTCCACGGGTCATCCATTACTTATGGGATATTAACTCCTCCCCAACAGGAAGTGCAAGAGGATCACCCAAGCAGAGCTGCTATATAGCTCCTCCCCTCTACGTCACACCCAGTCATTCTCTTGCACCCAACTAATAGATAGGATGTGTGAGAGGACTGTGGTGATTATACTTAGTTTTTATATCTTCAATCAAAAGTTTGTTATTTTAAACAGCACCGGAGTGTGTTGTTTTCTTCTCAGGCAGAATTTGAAGAAGAATCTACCTGAGTTTTTTTTGTATGATCTTAGCGGACGTAACTAAGATCCATTTGCTGTTCTCGGCCATTCTGAGGAGTGAGGTAACTTCAGATCAGGGGACAGCGGGCAGGTTCACCTGCAAAGAGGTATGTTGCAGTATATTATTTTCTAAGGAATGGAATTGACTGAGAAAATACTGCCAATACCGATATAATGTAAGTACAGCCTTAAATGCAGTAGTAGCAACTGGTATCAGGCTGATATGTATGTATGTTTACACTTCAGTATTCTGGGGAATGGCACTTCACTCGGAAAATACTGTATGCATATAACTTTTAGCCTAACTTGCAGTGTGAACGACTAGCAGCAGGCTTTTAATGACATTTCATAAGTTAGATTTTAAACGTTTGCTGGCATGTTAAATCGTTTAATTATCTGAGGTACTTGGTGAAAAATTGTTTTGGGCGTTATTTTCCACATGGCTGTCGTTTATTTTAAATTAAAACAGTTTACTGAAATTGTTACTAAGGAGTGGGATAGACCCGGTGTGCCTTTCTCACCCCCTCCTATATTCAGAAAAATGTTTCCAATAGACGCCACCACACGGGACTTATGGCAAACGGTCCCTAAGGTGGAGGGAGCCGTTTCTACTTTAGCTAAGCGTACCACTATCCCGGTGGAGGATAGCTGTGCTTTTTCAGATCCAATGGATAAAAAGTTAGAGGGTTACCTTAAGAAAATGTTTGTTCAACATGGTTTTATATTGCAACCCCTTGCATGCATTGCGCCTGTCACGGCTGCGGCAGCATTTTGGTTTGAGTCTCCGGAAGAGACCCTTGACTCAGCGCCATTAGATGAGATTACACACAAGCTTAAAACCCTTAAGCTAGCTAATTCATTTATTTCTGATGCCGTAGTACATTTAACTAAACTTACGGCTAAGAATTCCGGATTCGCCATTCAGGCACGCAGAGCACTGTGGCTAAAATCCTGGTCAGCTGATGTTACTTCTAAATCTAAATTACTTAACATACCTTTCAAGGGGCAGACTTTATTCGGGCCCGGTTTGAAAGAAATTATCGCTGATATTACAGGAGGTAAAGGCCATGCCCTGCCTCAAGACAGAGCCAAACCTAGGGCTAGACAGTCTAATTTTCGTGCCTTTCGTAACTTCAAGGCAGGAGCAGCATCAACTTCCTCTGCTCCAAAACAGGAAGGAGCTGTTGCTCGCTACAGACAAGGCTGGAAACCTAACCAGACCTGGAACAAGGGCAAGCAGGCCAGAAAACCTGCTGCTGCCCCTAAGACAGCATGAAGTGAGGGCCCCCGATCCGGGAACGGATCTAGTGGGGGGCAGACTTTCTCTCTTCGCCCAGGCTTGGGCAAGAGATGTCCAGGATCCCTGGGCGTTAGAGATCATATCTCAGGGATATCTTCTGGACTTCAAAGCTTCTCCCCCAAAAGGGAGATTTCATCTTTCAAGGTTGTCAACAAACCAGATAAAGAAAGAGGCGTTTCTACGCTGTGTACAAGATCTTTTACTAATGGGAGTGATCCATCCGGTTCCGCGGTCGGAACACGGACAAGGGTTTTACTCAAATCTGTTCGTGGTTCCCAAGAAAGAGGGAACCTTCAGACCAATCTTGGATTTAAAGATCCTAAACAAATTCCTAAGAGTTCCATCGTTCAAAATGGAAACTATTCGGACAATCTTACCCATGATCCAAAGAGGTCAGTACATGACCACAGTGGATTTAAAGGATGCTTACCTTCACATACCGATTCACAAAGAACATTACCGGTATCTAAGGTTTGCCTTCCTAGACAGGCATTACCAGTTTGTAGCTCTTCCATTCGGGTTGGCTACGGCTCCAAGAATCTTCACAAAGGTTCTGGGCTCTCTTCTGGCGGTACTAAGACCGTGAGGAATTTCGGTGGCTCCGTACCTAGACGACATTCTGATACAAGCGTCAAGCTTTCAAACTGCCAAGTCTCATACAGAGTTAGTACTGGCATTTCTAAGGTCGCATGGGTGGAGAGTGAACGAAGAGAAGAGTTCTCTCTTACCACTCACAAGAGTTCCCTTCTTGGGGACTCTTATAGATTCTGTAGAAATGAAAATTTACCTGACAGAGGACAGGTTAACAAAGCTTCTAAATGCTTGCCGTGTCCTTCATTCCATTCAACACCCGTCAGTGGCTCAATGCATGGAGGTAATCGGCTTAATGGTAGCGGCAATGGACATAGTTCCTTTTGCACGCCTGCATCTCAGACCGCTGCAATTGTGCATGCTAAGTCAGTGGAATGGGGATTACTCAGATTTGTCCCCTACGCTGAATCTGGATCAAGAGACCAGAGATTCTCTTCTATGGTGGCTTTCTCGGCCTCATCTGTCCAGGGGGATGCCCTTCAGCAGGCCAGACTGGACAATTGTAACAACAGACGCCAGCCTACTAGGTTGGGGCGCTGTCTGGAATTCCCTGAAGGCTCAGGGATCATGGACTCAGGAGGAGAGTCTCCTTCCAATAAACATTCTGGAATTGAGAGCAGTTCTCAATGCCCTTCTGGCTTGGCCTCAGTTAACAACTCGGAGGTTCATCAGGTTTCAGCCGGACAACATCACGACTGTAGCTTACATCAACCATCAAGGAGGGACAAGGAGTTCCCTAGCGTTGATGGAAGTATCAAAGATAATTCGCTGGGCAGAGTCTCACTCTTGCCACCTGTCAGCGATCCACATTCCAGGAGTGGAGAACTGGGAGGCGGATTTCCTAAGTCGCCAGACTTTTCATCCGGGGTAGTGGGAACTTCATCCGGAGGTCTTTGCCCAAATACTTCGACGTTGGGGCAAACCAGATATGGATCTCATGGCGTCTCGCCAGAACGCCAAGCTTCCTTGTTACGGGTCCAGGTCCAGGGACCCGGGAGCGGTCCTGGTAGATGCTTTAACAGCACCTTGGACCTTCGGGATGGCTTATGTGTTTCCACCCTTCCCGATGCTTCCTCGTTTGATTGCCAGGATCAAACAGGAGAAAGCATCAGTGATTCTAATAGCGCCTGCGTGGCCACGCAGGACCTGGTATGCAGATCTAGTGGACATGTCATCCTGTCCACCTTGGTCTCTGCCTCTGAGACAGGACCTTCTAATTCAGGGTCCTTTCAAACATCAAAATCTAATTTCTCTGAAGCTGACTGCATGGAAATTGAACGCTTGATTTTATCAAAGCGTGGATTTTCGGAGTCAGTAATCGATACCTTAATACAGGCTAGGAAACCTGTTACCAGGAAGATTTACCATAAGATATGGCGTAAATACTTACACTGGTGCGAATCCAAGAGTTACTCATGGAGTAAGGTTAGGATTCCTAGGATATTGTCTTTTCTACAAGAGGGTTTAGAAAAGGGTTTATCTGCAAGTTCTTTAAAGGGACAGATCTCAGCTCTGTCCATCCTTTTACACAAACGTCTGTCAGAAGTTCCAGACGTTCAGGCTTTTTGTCAGGCTTTGGCTAGGATTAAGCCTGTGTTTAAGACTGTAGCTCCACCATGGAGCTTAAACTTAGTTCTTAACGTTTTACAGGGTGTTCCGTTTGAACCCCTTCATTCCATTGATATCAAGCTGTTATCTTGGAAAGTTCTGTTTTTAATGGCTATTTCCTCGGCTCGTAGAGTCTCTGAGTTATCAGCCTTACATTGTGATTCTCCTTATCTGATTTTTCATTCAGATAAGGTAGTTCTGCGTACTAAACCTGGGTTCTTACCTAAGGTAGTCACTAACAAGAATATCAATCAAGAGATTGTTGTTCCATCATTGTGCCCTAACCCTTCTTCAAAGAAGGAACGACTTCTGCACAATCTGGACGTAGTCCGTGCCCTGAAATTTTATTTACAGGCAACTAAAGATTTTCGCCAAACTTCTTCCCTGTTTGTCGTTTATTCTGGACAGAGGAGAGGTCAAAAAGCATCTGCTACCTCTCTATCCTTTTGGCTTCGTAGCATAATACGTTTAGCCTATGAGACTGCTGGACAGCAACCTCCTGAAAGGATTACAGCTCATTCTACTAGAGCTGTGGCTTCCACTTGGGCCTTTAAGAATGAGGCCTCTGTTGAACAGATTTGCAAGGCTGCAACTTGGTCTTCTCTTCATACTTTTTCCAAATTTTACAAATTTGACACTTTTGCTTCTTCGGAGGCTGTTTTTGGGAGAAAGGTTCTTCAGGCAGTGGTTCCTTCCGTATAAAGATCCTGCCTGTCCCTCCCGTCATCCGTGTACTTTAGCTTTGGTATTGGTATCCCATAAGTAATGGATGACCCGTGGACTGACTACACTTAACAGGAGAAAACATAATTTATGCTTACCTGATAAATTCCTTTCTCCTGTAGTGTAGTCAGTCCACGGCCCGCCCTGTTTTTTATGGCAGGTCTAAATTTTAAATTATACTCCAGTCACCACTGCACCCTATAATTTCTCCTTTCTTGTTTGGTTCTCGGTCGAATGACTGGGTGTGACGTAGAGGGGAGGAGCTATATAGCAGCTCTGCTTGGGTGATCCTCTTGCACTTCCTGTTGGGGAGGAGTTAATATCCCATAAGTAATGGATGACCCGTGGACTGACTACACTACAGGAGAAAGGAATTTATCAGGTAAGCATAAATTATGTTTTTTACCTCTGTGATTACCTTGTATCTAAGCCTCTGCAGACTGCCCCCTTTTTCAGTGTTTTTGACAGACTTGCATTTTAGTCAATCAGTGCTGACTCCTAAGTAACTTCACGTGCATGAGCTCAATGTTATCTATATGACACACATGAACTAACACCCTCTAGTGGTCAAAATACATTCACATTAGAGGTGGCCTTCAAGGTCTAATGAATTTGCATATGATCCTAGGTTTAGCTTTCAACTAAGAATACCAAGAGAACAAAGAGAAATTGGTGATAAAAGTAAATTGGAAAGATGTTTAAAACTACATGCCCTATTTGAATCATGAAAGTTTATTTTGGACTTGACTGTCCCTTTAAGAAATTATAGAAACGCTATGTACACAAGAAGGTTTAAAAGTATTCATGCTCCCAGTAAGTGTGTGCCAGATAATATTAATTTTGCATTGCTGTCACTGTTTATACACAGGGAAATAAAATAGAGGATTCTGTGTAAATATAGAGAGAGACTAATTAAGTCTGCTATTCTTGCAAACTCAGCCCATTTTATTGGGTTGTGGTTTCAATTAGCAGATGTAGCTATTTCATATACAAAAATATACCCAAATGCCCATACATTTTAAACTCAGTCAATTTAAACTTATTAAGGGGAAAACTAATTTACTGTTATTGCACTTTAATTTAACCTTTGGAAGGTTTAAACACATAGTTAAAGTTAGCTCCAGCACAGCAATGCGCTACTGGGAGCTAGTTGAATACATCTGATGAGCCAATGATAAGAGGCATATGTGTGTAGCCATCAATCACCAACTAGCTCCCATTAGTGCCAATGTAAATTTGATAGCTCCCAGTAGTGCCTTTCTGTTACTGAGCCCACCTAGATCAAGCTCAAGATTAGGGATGGTTGAAAGTTCAATTCACTTGGTAGAACGAATAGTCCTGTGGACATTCGTTTTGGACAATCGAATGTTGATAAGAATGAAATCCGTTAAAATTCGGTAATCAAATCTTTAGTTTTCTAACGTTCCTAATTAGATCAAATATCCACATTCCAAATTTTGAATGTAACATTTGATTTAACAAATACTATTCAGAAGGTTATTAGTTCATGTGGTGGGGAATTTAGTAAATTGATACTCAATAAATACAAATTTATTGATTCAAATACTACATAATTTATCCACCAATCAGCAAGAACAACCCAGGTTGTTCACAAAAAATGGGCCGGCATCTAAACTTACATTCTTGCATTTCAAATAAAGATACCAAGAGAATGATGAACATTTGATAATAGGAGTTCATTAGAAAGTTGCCTAAAATTGCATACTCTTATCTGAATTATGAAAGAAAAAATTTGGGTTCAGTGTCCCTTTAAGTTCTCAGGTTTTATGTTTTGTCTTGCTTATATTAAAACATTGTGTAGCTTGCAGATTTGCTATACAGTCTAGGTAGTCCACAACAAACATTCTACAAACAGAAAGTAGCAGTGTGTACATTAGTATTAATCTACAGTGCTGGCTATTTTACAGTTTGGGTGGTTTACTTAGTACTAAATGCCCTGGAATTGACCGGAGATTGGCATTTTGTAGACCTCGGTCATTAGGGTGTTGTACTGCAGAAACTCTTTTGTGCCAAGTATAATCATGTGTTGGAAACAGGAAAGTATGCAAACCAAATAACCAAGCTAAAATGTATTGATGTAAAGGTCACAGTTGCATGTATTACGCTGAAAGAAGGTGCCTTGTATTGATGGGGACATAATATGCTTACAAAGGTGTAGAAAACAGATCAGGTTACACATATTATTGTTCTGCTAAATGAAGTGATCAAATGCTGTTTACCAGCATTACCTGATGTTTGCAAAGATCACTTATTTCGGGAAGGATTACAGCAAATGCTGGAAATCAACCAATTAGTGCATTCGATTTAAAGTACTATTTTTTATCTTTTTTTTTTTTTTGCTTCTAAGAACCCAAATTGATAGACAATTTGTCTCGGTCTTCTGTGTTTTGTCATTAAATATTTTCTTCATTTATAAATGAAAAAGTCACTTTTTTTGTCTTTTGCTTGGGTTCAACAAACAAAATAATCAGAAAGTATTTTTAAATGTATTTTTAATCCAGGTTTATTGCAGAAAATGTTATAATACAAGAGGCTTAGCATAAAGCAGATATCAAATTCGAAGCTTGGGAGACGCAGCTCCACTGAGAATTTCAATAAATTCAAGAAAAAGGAAAGAAAAAAAGAAAATAAAATCAACAATGAAAATCGTATTTCCCAATTCTTATGATAAGAAAACTCAGACTTGCCCTAGGTATTGTCCTAAGGTAACATTCTAGCCGTATTATAGTTAATATATTGTCTATTTCGGTTTGGATACTTAATAATCCAAATAAAAAATAAGCATCAAAATACTAGTAGTAGATGAGTTGTAATTCCACCAATAGGAATATGTTTTGTCATTGAAACATTTTCTTAATCTATAACTGATAAGTTCCTTTTTTCTTTTGCTTGGGTTCAACAAAATAATCAGAAAGTCTTTTTAAAAATTTTAATCTAACTTTATTGAAGAAAATGATATAATACAAATTAAACAAGAGGCTTAGCATATAAAGCAGACATCAAATTCAAATGTGGGAGACACTCACACTTGGCTTATGTATTGTCACAAGGTACACTTAAAAACATTCTAGCTGTTAAATAGTTACTATGCTGTCTATTTGGGTTGGATACTTTCTGATCCAATAAATGAATAAGCATCAACATACTAGTGGAAGATGAGCTGTGATTCTGCCAATAGGAATCCCATATTTCAGCCATATAAGCAAACACTTCCATTTTATTGCTTTTAAGATAATAGTACTCTACGTTTTCAAATTCCTGTTTAAATTTATGAACCCACTTTGAACACGATTTCCTACACTATAAGTTCGTTCTTTATTCTTACTCCTCTGCCCTTCACTTAGCCAAGCAAAACTACTTCTCTTCTCTCATATCTTCTCACTCCTCAAACCCTAAACGTCTCTTCTCCACTTTCAACACTCTCCTCTATCCACCTGCACCACCCCCCTCATCTGACTTTAGTGCTCAAGACTTGGCAGACTACTTTTTCAACAAAACACTTGCCATCAGAAGTAACATCCCACCACAAGACTGCTACCTTTCATCTCCGCCCCCGGTCTCCCCCTCCAACACTCTCAGTACCTTCCCCCCAACCACTGAGAATGAAGTGAGTTCCCTAATATCTTCCTCACACCTCACTACATGCCCCCTTGACCCTATACCTTCACATCTAATACCTTCTCTGTCCTCTACCCTCACCCCAGCTCTTACTCACATATTCAACCGATCCCTTACTACTGGTTCATTTCCATCATCCTTCAAACATGCAAAGGTCACCCCCATCCTCAAAAAACCCTCCTTCGACCCCAATTCTCCTACAAACTACCGCCCCATATCACTACTTCCGCTAGCTTCTAAAGTCCTGGAAAAACTAGTTTTCGATCGCCTAACACACTTCCTATCCTCCAACTCATTGCTTGACCCCCTGCAATCTGGCTTCCGTCCCCAACACTCAACTGAGACTGCCCTCACCAAGATTACTAACGATCTTCTTTCTGCTAAAAACAATGGCCACTATTCTATACTTATCTTACTTGACCTGTCTGCTGCCTTTGACACTGTTGACCATCCCCTCCTCCTACGGACTCTCAGCTCCCTTGGGCTCTGTGACATTGCCCTCTCCTGGATCCACTCTTATCTCTCTAATAGGTCCTTTTCTGTCTTATTTGCTGGCGACTCATCCTCTCCATTGCCTCTGTCTGTTGGAGTACCTCAAGGCTCTGTTCTAGGCCCTCTACTCTTCTCTATTTATACTTCCTCACTGGGTAAACTTATTAGTAGCTATGGCTTCAACTATCACCTCAAAGCTGATGATACTCAGATCTACCTATCCACCCCTGCACTCTCTCCTTCTGTCCTTTCCCACATCATCGACTGCTTATCTGGCATTTCTTCCTGGATGGCCTCTCAACACCTAAAAATTAAACATGTCCAAGACTGAGCTTCTTCTAATCCCCCCAACTAATTCTTCTCCAGTTTCTAACTTTACTATCACTGTCGGTGACACCACTATCTCCCCATCACCCCAAGTCCGCTGCCTACGAGTTACACTCGACTCCAATCTGTCCTTCATACCCCACATCCAATCGCTCTCTTCATCCTGTCGCAACCACCTACGCAATATCTCCAAAATTCGTCTTTTTCTGAGTGCTGAAACTACTAAACAGCTAATCCATTCCCTAGTAATTTCCCTGCTTGACTACTGTAACAACCTACTAACTGGCCTTCCTCTCTCCCGCCTCTCCCCCCTTCAATCCATCCTAAATGCCTCTGCTAGGCTAATCCACCTCTCCCGACGCTCTGTATCTGCCGCACCCCTCTGTGAGTCCCTTCACTGGCTCCCCATTCACAGCAGAATTAAATTCAAAATTCTCACTCTGACCTACAAAGCCCTTACCAATGCAGCCCCCCCATACCTGTCCTCACTCATCAACAAATATACTCCAGCCCGTCCCCTAAGATCCAACAACAATCTACTCCTTGCCTCTTCTACCATCACCTCCTCTCATGCTAGACTACAGGACTTCTCTCGTGCAGCACCAACCCTCTGGAATGCACTTCCTCGAACAGTCAGACTTACCCCCAACCTCTCCTCCTTTAAACGCTCCCTAAAGACCTTCTTGTTCAGGGAAGCCTATAACCAAATCAGTAACCAATGAATTCCACTTGCCTAATAGTTGCCCTCATCTAACTTCACACTAACATCATTCCCACCTTTGCAGTCCCCACCTCCTGTTTCTCACCCTCCTACCCATTTAGATTGTAAGTTCCCACGGGAACAGGGCTCACAATTCCTCTTGCATTTGTTTGTTAAATTTTGTCTGGTGTCTCATATTTTACAGTCCTTTTATCTTTGTTACCTATGAACAGCGCTGCGGAATCTGTTGGTGCTTTATAAATAAAGAATAATAATAATAAATATATTTTAACCATCATTATATGTTAGGACTATTCTTGTTTGTTTCTTTTTCCGTAATGATTTTTTATACCTGCCTATTATTCTGCTATTCTCATTTCTCCCTAGATGATTGACCCCAGTTCTTGCACACCCACAGGAAATATGTATACACACAGATACAAGTATGTTTACCCCATAGACCTTACCTCCAAAAACAGCTAAACCTCCATCCAATTCACTATTCTCCCAGTAGTGAAAAAAAAATACAAAGTATAAAAAAGATGTAGCGTTTGCAGCAATTTGGAAAATATATAACCTCAAGGTAATAAACTCCCAATTATCTATTAATACAATATACACATTTAAAGGGAAATAAAACATGTTGGGATCTGTACATATCATAAAAGGGCTAATTAATTAAAAATAGTCTGCATAACAAAAATGTTTAAAAATTGCTGGCAAGTATTTTAAAATAAGTTTCAAAAATAAGCGAGTTACATAGATAAGCTGCCTGGAGCAGCCAACTCCACCCCTCTTATCAGTGTTTAGACACAGGCATTGTATTTCAACTGAGTTCTCAGCTTCTAGGCATGCTCCAGCAGATAATCCCTATACACTTTTGTTTTCTACCAAAACAACAATAGATATAGATACAGCTATATAAGGAATTGTGTGGGGGGAGTTAGAGCTGTACAATTCAGAAACTAAAAATAAAGGGTTAATGGCAAAGCACTGCAGTATGCATTTGCAGGTAAAGTAATTAAAGTACATATTATTATATTTTGTCTCTATCCCAACTTATTTTATGTCCCTTTAATATTACATAAAATATTCCACTTATATTTATATGTGTCAGAGTTTAAAGCAGGGAAACTGACATACTCTGGCTCCACAGTGGTTATAAGAGCTGGCTTTCTCAATCTTCTCCCTTCTGCTGGTTAGTTCGATTCCACCTTCCTGCCAGGTGATCAACACCTTTCAGCTGTATAAGCCTTTATCAAGATACCTGAATGGTACATCATATTCTCTTTTTATATTCTGTGCTCAGATATTTTACTTCGTAAAGGGACATAATAATTATGTGCTAAATTATTATCATTATCAGTTATTTGTAGAGCGCCAACAGATTCTGAAGCACATGAAAGTGATGCAGCGTATCTGTAAAAAGCTAACTAGAAAATATCACCTGAACAATAGTAAGTCCTCAGTGAACAGTTATGCTTCAGCTACTGTCCAGCTGCAGGTAGAAAACCCCCCAAAAACAATAGCCAATCAGCATCAGCAGTGCTGAAGTCATGCTATGCTTTACTGTGATCTCATGAGATTTCATAGTAAACTTCCTTAAACTGAATAGGGAAATAACATGTCTTTTTCTAGGATTAATGACTTTGTTACAGTGCATATATATTTATACTTAAATGATTATAAAATGTATTTAAATAACCGGAGATATTAACACATCATGAAATGTAGAAATCTACTTTAAATGAACTTGCTTTCTAGCTTTTTTATATTATGTGCATTTTGATCCAATGGTTTTTAACCTACATGCATTTTTAACAATTGTAAATTTGGAGTTACTTTGTATCAGGGTGAATGTGGTATTGTTTGCTAATTGGTGGTTTGGGGTTTAAAAACATGCTTTGATTTGATGATGTTATCTATTAATAAGCATAAGATGCTTTGGATTGTCCTCCTGGAATGTTTTTAATGATGTGAAAGAAAGATTGTGCTTTTAAGGACATTTGGAGGGCAGTATTGTCTGATTTGTAGTATAAAGTGGTGTGGTTGTGCCACTATAACCGGCACCCTCTCAGCAATATCTGGAAGAGTTTTGGTTTCTCTTGTCTGATCTGTAGCAGCCTATCCCTTTTTGTTATTCACATTATGAAAATGACTGGGTGGATTCAAATGGCTACCATGGGCATTTCTATACATTGACTGCGCCAATGGTAATGCTGTAAAAGTGATCTCATTCATATAATTTATGCCCTTTTTCGGAAAAATCACTTTTCATAAATGTATCTATTGCCAGGAAAGCAACAGATGAGACAACAGGATTGGGTTTGGTGAGGAATATCTTGGAATATGTAAGATATATGGAGAAGTATATCTATAAGAATAGAGCAACGCTTGATTTCTATGGTGACAATCATTTACTGTGAGTTTTTCTTGATTCTAAGATTCGGTAGAGAGACCTTGTAGATTTCCATTAGAGAAAGGTTTGGGACTTTTAACCATTTAGGGGTATTAAGGGAAAATGTGTGCATGCAGGCTGCTACCTATCCTCTTTTTACCCTTAAGAACACTACCCCAATAGTTAAGGTATTTTTATGACCTTTGTTATGTTAACTTGGAATAAAAAAAACGTAATCATTTATGGATCAGATAGACCATGCTATTTAAAAAATACAACTTTCAACTTTGCTTCCATTATTTGAGTGTGCACTGTCTTTTTATGCACACTTTCTGAGTCACCAGCATCTACTGAGAGAGTGTAAGAATTTGCAGGCTATACATAAGGGGCTGGGAAATGGAAGGAACATTTTAAATATGTCAAATAAATAAATACTGCAATTGCATTGTGTTTTTATTATGCATTTGTTAATTTTGCAATTCTACTGTATTTATTGTTTCTTTAAAGGTACAGTCTACACCAGCATTTGTATTGTTTAAAAATATAGATAATGCCTTTATTACCCATTCCCCAGTTTTGCATAAAAAACACAGTTATATTAATACACTTTTACCTCTGTAATTACCTTGTATCTAAGCCTCTGCAGACTGCCCCCTTACTTCAGTTCTTTTGACAGACTTGTATTTTAGCCAACCAGTGCTGACTCCCAAGTAATTCCATGGGCATGAGCACAATGCTATCTATATTGCACACATGAACTAACACCCTCTGGTTGTTAAAAACTGTCAAGAAGCATTCAGATAAGAGGTGGCCTTCAATGACTAAGAAATTGGCATATGAGCCTACCTAGGTTTAGCTTTTAGCAAAGAATACAAAGAGAGCAAAGTAAAATTGATGATAAAAGTAAGTTGTTTAAAAATAACATGCCCTATCTGGATCATGAAAGTTTATTTTTGACTAGACTGTCCCTTTAATAGTCTGACTGGGCACAATTTTGTTTTTATTACTTCCAGGTGTTAACTTTAGCTATCACTATGCAGGTGTTTCTTTTTAAATGCCTTTATGACTGTTTTGCAATTTTAGTGTCACTCATCAGTGTATATGTATGTGCTTTTTATTTTTATATTTTTTTATATAAATAAAAGTGTTTAAGAAACAAAACAAGAATTCAACTTTGTGTAGTAGTGGAGCTGAGACAACCTTTGTGTGTGTATAGAAGGATAAGATAAGGAGATCTGTTGCCCTTTGCAAATTCAATATATTTTACTTGCTTGTGGTTTCAAGGAGCAAAAAAAATGTATTTCATATTCAAAAATAAACATAAAAGAGCCATTTTTACTCTGCAGCTGATATATCAAGTAATTGGAAACTCATTAAAGGACCTCTAACTATAGTAGAATAGCATATCAATAAATGCATAATAACTAGACAATGCAAATGTTTGAATTTGAATTTCAGATGAGTAGTACATTTTTTTCTGACATTTTTATGTTAGTTTTATTTTCCTTCCCACTGCATCATGTGACAGCCAGCCAATCACAAAATGCATATACAGATACTCCTCGACCATGGGATTATGTCCCAATAAACCCATCGTAAGTCTAAATACAATTAATACAGTACACATAACCTACCAAACATCATATCTTATTTAAACATGCTCAGAACAAAATCAACTAACACGTGTTAAATATCTTTATTGAATACTGTACAGTACAGTACTGAAAGTGAAATGGTTGCTTGGGTCATTATCATTAGCATTTGAAGAATTGAACTAAACTAAATTAACATTTGAAGAATGCTTGAAGCATTGAACTTAAGTAAGTTAACATAAATTAAACTAAGTTAACATTTGAAGAATATTTGAAGCACTGAACTAAAATTAATTGCTGGATTATGGGGATGCTACATCGACAAGGTAATACATTTCTCTCTCTTCTGATGAGGCTCGAGAATAGCTGGTAGAAGGCACTGGGGCATCAACATTTGTTGATTGTTTTGGCAGGCATAGTGTTTTTCAGGAAGATATAAAGTTTTGACTGTACAGTTTGTTTCTTCTTTTTATTATATATTTCTCTATAGCAATCAAGAGCATCCTGTATCTGGCTGTCAGTTCGTGCAAATCTCTAGTATTTGACATCCATTTATTCTAACATCTGTGTGCCACTGCTGATGGTAGCAAACACCTCCGCTAGTTTCTTTGCTGTGAACTTTCTCAGTCTCTTGGGGATAACTTCTTCATATGCCTCAACTTCTTCCATTTTTATCAGCTCCTCATTGGAAAGGTCTTCAGCCTCAATGCCAACAAGCTCATGAGTAGCCTCTTAAAGGGACACTGAACCAAAAATTTTTCTTTCGTGATTCAGATAGAGCATGAAATTTTAAGCAACTTTTTAATTTACTCCTATTATCAAATTTTCTTCATTCTCTTGGTATCTTTATTTGAAATGCAAGAATGTAAGTTTAGATGCCTGCCCATTTTTGGTGAACAACCTGGATTGTCTTTGCTTATTGGTGGATAAATTCATCCACCAATAAAAAAAGTGCTGTCCAGAGTGCTGAATAAAAAAAAAGCTTAGATGCCTTCTTTTTCAAATAAAGATAGCAAGAGAACGAAGAAAAATTGATAATAGGAGTAAACTAGAAAGTTGCTTAAAATTGCATGCTCTATCTGAATCCTGAAAGAAAAAATTTGGGTTCAGTGTCCCTTTAATCAATGTCCAATTCTATGTGTCTCCCAAGCACTGATATCTTGTTACTTACTTTTTCATCAACAGCAGAATCTTTGTTAAAGCCTTTGAATATGTTCACAAATGTATTCGAAACTTTCAACACGTTGTGCATTGCTGTGTGACCTCTTATGCTGTAGTGATGTGTCGGATGGCATTTAGAATGTTAAAGCCTTTCCAAAACTCTCATAGAGTTCGGCCAGATTCAGTTGCTTCATTATCCTGCGCAACTATTGTGCCTTGGTGCATTGGCTGAATGAGTGTGGTTATGTTCTGTGGCAAATGCTCAACCTTTGCATCAGGATGCACATTGCGATATGCTGTGGATTAGGGATTGGCGAATGTGTTTTTATTCAAATTCGAATGTTAGAACAAATGTTATTGTACAAATTCGATTTACATAATCGAATGTTGATAAGAACGAATATTCTTAAAAATTCTATAGTCTAATGTTATTTACAGTTTTCGAATGTCACTTTTGAATTCGAATGCCCCTTTCGAATTTGAATGTCACTTTGAATTCGTGTGTCGCTTTCGAATTCGAATGTTCATAATAGATCAAATACACACATTCCAAAAAACGAATGTGTATATTTGATTTATTATGAACATTCAAATTCGAATATTACATTTATAAAACACAGTTGTAGACTAGAAATACTATTTCAAATTAGAATATTACATTTATAAAACACAGTTGTAGACTAGAAATACTATTTCAAATTAGAATATTACATTTATAAAACACAGTTGTAGACTAGAAATACTATTTCAAATTAGAAATTTGTTTTAAATTTCAAATTTTAGAAACATTCGCCCATCCTTACTGTGGATGCCCTTAAGCATTGTCTAAGGCCAGAAAAATCTTGAATAGGATGTTGTTTTGTCTTCAAACAATTCTAATCTCACCCAGGCTTTCTTGTTATGACAATAATAAAAGGGTAGCGTATGCTTCATTACATTCTTGAATGCTCTAGGGTTCTCCGAGTAAAAGTTAAAGGTTTTAATTTCAACCCTGCAACATTTCCACCCAAAAGCAGTTACACGGTCTTTGAATGCCTTGATTCCTGGCATTGTATTGGGCATGTATGTATGGTCTGGTATATGCTTTCAGAACAAGCTAATTCCATCAGCATTAAATATTTCTATTGGCAAATATTTTTTATCCATAATTATCCTATGCATCACTTCCTTAAAAGCTTCAGCACATTCAGTGTTGGTGCTTGCTGCCTCAGCACTGACCTTAACATTATGGAAATGATGGCGCCTTTTGAAGTGTTGGAGCCACCCATAACTTGCTACAAACATTTACGTATACGTAGGATTATCAGCATGCTCCTTTAGCATATTGAAAATACTTCTTAAGTTAGCCTGTATTGTTAGTAGACTAAGTGATATACACTTTTGTAACTGGTCTTCCATCCATGTGACAAATAATTTTTCCATATCATCAGTCAGCCCAGCGCTTTTCTTTGTGATGACCGTGGTTTTAACTGTTGCAGAGTGAAAATACAGAGAATTCTCAAACTTCTTAGAAGTTGTCTGTCTCTGTTAAAAAGGAATCCTCAGCATTGGCTACACATTCATCATCTATAGAATAGACTCAAATACGTAGTGTAGTTACCACATTAACCATTTTGTTAATCTTTTATTATTAACCCTTTTTCGTATGATTGATCTGGAAACATTCTTTTTTGTTTCTTTCATGATTCAGATAGAGCAAGCAATTTAAAGCAACTTTGTAATTTACTCCTATTATTACATTTTCTTTGTATCTTTATTTGAAAGCAGGAATGTAAACTTGCCCATTTTTGGTTCAGCACCCTGGATAGCGCTATTCAGGTGCTGAACCAAAAATGGGCCGCTCCTAAGCTTACATTTCTGCTTTTTCAATAGCTCTATCTGAATCATAAAAGAAAAAAAATGGGTTTAATATCCCTTTAAGCATGAGAGTTTATCACACAAAGCGATATCTATACAGCTGTAACAAAAAGAATATAGCCATAAAAATTAATAAATGGGCATTAAACTCAGAAATTTAATTAACCATAGTGGGCCAGATTTCAAGTGGAGCGCTAAATATCGCTTGCATGCAAGCGATATTAGCGTTCCAATTTGTAATACCAGCCAGGATAATGTGCACTGGTATTACAAGTTAATCGCAATGTGAACGCAATTGTGCATTCGCATTGCTAGGCAGCATTGCGCTCACGTGAGTGCGCTTCCTTAGGCTCCTATGGGAGCCTCGTTCTGATGCCAACACAGACGGCATCAGAACCTTGTGCAGCGATGAGCAGCATTTTTTCTATATGTGTATATGAATATATACATATATATATATTTATGTGTTAATATGTGTATATGCACATAAATATATATATATATATATATAAAATCATATGCATATATTTACATTGCGGTCTATGGGAACACACAGTGCATGGCTCCTACATTTCATATACATTTGTCAATTCCTAATCTACTCTGTTAATTTGGTTTGTGATAATTAAAGGGATATTTCAATGCAAAGAAATGCTCTGGTTTTTAGAGTACCCTAATTTTAGGACTCTTTACTGCTGAGTAAAAAATGTTGGTGTTGTCTTTCTAACAAATATGCATTTTTTATTTTTCTTGGGCACAGAGTCTAAAAAAATGAGAAGTTATCGATCATTTTAGTGATCCCTGCAGCCCTCATTTATCACTGTTTATAAATGCGTTATTATAGTTTCCAACAATCATAAACACAGCTTTTATTTCATTTTAAGAAAAACAATTTAGCATTTTTCTTTAAAACATTTTGTCTGGAAAACATTTTTTTAGATAGCTTTGCAGACAGATCAGCTTCTGGCATCTTACAGGCATTAAATGTATTTTAGTTATAAATTTGCTTTACTCGTTACGTGATGTGGGAAAGAAAAAATAATTATTGGGGATACGAATAATCTTTCCCGACAACCTTAGTTACAGTGTAATTAAAGGAGGTAATTTCATTATAAAGCCTAAGAACTTTACTTGTAGTTTTTTTTTTTAAAGGGACGTGAAAGCCATTTTTTCATGATTTTAAAAGAACATACTATTTTAAAAATTATTCCAATTTACTTCCGTTATCACATTTAATTAATTCTCATGGCATTCTTTGTTGAAAAGAATACCTAGGTAGGTTTAATGCACGTGGCTTGAGAACAGCAGTTTTGTAAGAATGCTTTTGAGCACTAGATGGAAGCAGTGTTTCAACATTGTATAATATTTTTAAAAACATTCTTGCAAAACTGCCTCCATATAGTGCTCCAGAGACAACTCCTCCTGAGCATGCCTACCTGCTTTTGAGCAAAGAAACCAAAAGAAAAAAAAAGTAAATTTGATTACAGAATCAAATTGTTAAAATTGCAAACTTTGCGCTCTATTTATCAAGCTCCGTATGGAGCTTGATGGCCCTTGTTTCTGGCGAGTCTTCAGACTCGCCAGAAACAGCAGTTATGAAGCAGCGGTCACAAAGACCGCTGCTCCATAACCCTGTCCACCTGCTCTGAGCAGGCGGACACATATCGCCGGAATTCAACCCGATCGAGTACGATCGGGTTGATTGACACCCCCCTGCTGGTGGCCTATTGGCCACGAGTCTGCAGGGGGCGGCGTTGCACCAGCAGCTCTTGTGAGCTGCTGGTGCAATGCTGAATACGTTGAGCGTATTGCTCGCCGTATTCAGCAAAGTCTGGCGGATCAGGTCCGCCAGACCTTGATAACTTGGGGCCTTTGTCTAAAACATGGTGGAAACAATATTGCATTTCATGTCTGTTTAAGCTGATAATTTTTTTTAATTTTAATATATATTTATATAGTCCCTATATATATAATAAAGTTTTATCTCTACCAGTCACATCTGGGATAGTTGCATCTTCCTCAGACTTGATTAATGGTCAAGTTAGCCATTTTGCTACAAAAATCGTTAAAGCAGAATGGAGCATAGCGAAACTGGTTAACTGAAGCACGGATACTTTTTAATAATTGTGTTTGCATCCTCTTAGTTCTCTACAAATATATGAAGAGTTAAATATGTATCTTATACATTTTAGTTTAGATACATAGTTTAGTTGTGTAAATTTTGCAGGGCCGGTGACAGGATTTTTGGCTACACAGGCGAAGAAACATTTTTCCGCTCCTCCCCCCACCCATTGAAATTATATACCCTGCCATTATTGGTTCTTAACGTAATATTTTAATTGTGTGTTAAAGGGACATGAAACCAAGATTTCAAAAAGAGAATGCAATTTTAAACCACTTTTAAACCTGAAAGGTTTATCTAAATAAGCTCAGGAGCAGCAAAGAAACTAGGTTCTAGCTGCTGATTGGTGGTTGCATATATATACCAATTGTCATTGGCTCACCTATATGTTCAGTTAGAAACCAGTTGTGCATTTCTGCTCCTTCAACAAATGATACCAAGAGAATGAAACAAATTTGATAAAGTTGTTTAAAATTGTATGTTCTATCTAAATCATGAAAGAACATTTTTGAATTTCATTTCCCTTTAAGCAGCTATAGATAACTATTTTATCTATAATTATAGAGAAAATAGATTTCTGTTATTGCATTGAATTCCTGACTGTCAATCTGATTTTATTACATCTATAGTAGCTATAATGGTTAATGTCTGCATGACATAACGTACTAAAGTGATGTCTTTGCACAACAATGCAAATCAGGGGTGTCTCTGCATAATAAATGAAACAGTGGTCACAATATATAAAACACACAATCCTTGAGCAGGTTTTCAGATTTATACCTTGACTTATACTAGCATGTCTAACAGAAACATGTATCAAGCTGCAGAGTACCTGTCCACCTTCAATTGCCACTTGGCAAAATTTACCAGGATAATAAGCAGAGACTGCTTCTTAAATTTGTGGTTGCAAACTCACTCTTGAAGTTAAAGGGACATGAAACCCAAAAATGATCTTTTATGATTTAGATAGAGAATACAATTTTAAAAAAACTTCCTAATTTACTTCTATCAGTTAATTTACTTCTCTAGTTATCCTTTGCTGAACGGTTTATATAGGTAAGCTCAGGAGGTTCTAGCTGCTGATTGGTAGCTGCATATATATACTGATTGCCATTGGCTCACCCATGTGTTCAGTTAGAAACCAGTAGTACATTGCTGCTCCTTCAACAAATTATACCAAAAGAATGAAACAAATTAGATAATAGAAGTAAATTAGAAAGTTGCTTAAAATTGTATTCTCTATCTGAATTATGAAACAACATTTACTTTGGACAAGCGTCACTGTACATTGATGAGCATAAACATTTATACACTAATAAAAACAACACTCTGCATTATATGATAGTGCAAGGCATCTATTAACTAATACACATGCTGCACTGTATAATTAATGCAGAGTACCTGTACACTGATAACATATATGCAGCTCTGTATAATGGTGTGGAGAGTTCATACACTACAAAACAGAACAGGCTGCCCCATATGATGATGGATTCCTATACATCTTGCATGATATAAAAAGGTTAGAGGATTGTCAGTGCTCCTGCAATTGTCCATCAGCCCCAATAATACCCATTCAGTTGCAGTTGGAGGCGAGTCCCACTGCTGTCACCGGCTTCATTATGTGCAGTGAGATATTTCAGCCAGGTGCTTCCAGCAGTTCTGTCTGACCTGTACTCTGCATCCCCAGGGCAGCTCCTTCCATTCTAGCCATTATGCCCCCACATATGGTCCCTTATATGAACCCTAAGTTAAAGTGACAGTCAGCTCCAAAATGTTTATTGTTTAAAAAGATAGATAATCCCTTTATTGCCCATTCCCCAGTTTTGCACAGTAACATATAATAACATGGTTATTTTAATACACTTTTAAACTCTGTGATTACCTTATATCTAATCCTCTGCAGACTGCCCCCTGATCACATGGCTATTCATTTATTATCTATTGACTTGCATTTTAGTCAGTTAGTACAGTGTCTGCCACAGCTTCTCGGGAGAGAGGAGAGCACAATGTTACCTATATGGCCCACACAGATAAGCAGTCTCTTGTTGTGAAAAGCTAGTAAAAAAGCATGTGATTAAGAGGCTGTCTTTAGTGGATTAGAAATAGGCAGAAAGGTTTAAATACTGTAAAGTATATTAATATAACAATGTTGGTTGTGCAAAGCTGGGGAATGGGTATAAAGGCGTTATCTAACTTTAAACAACAATTTTGTTGTTGCCTGTCCCATTACAGTGATGGTAAACATTGGTAAACATTGCCTTTGTATAAACAAATCTGGAATGTTAGTGATACTTTAGATGGAGTTTAATGTAACAGTTGTAATGAAGATGCGCTTTAACTTTTTAATATAGCGCTGAAATTCAAATACTCCTCGCTCCGACCACCCACTTCAAAAGTAATACTTTTTTTGTGAGCCAAAGGTTTGAAATGTTCCCCAATCAGCGCCCTAGCCATACAGCATTTTTTTCTTGTAGCTATAGTTCCAATTGGAGAACTGTTCAGATCACCAAAAAAAAAATAATAAATTTGAACTGGGCGGTCAGAGCATGGGGTATTTGAATTTCAAGGCTATATTAAAAAAGGTTATAGCGCATCTTCATTACAACTGATGGATTAAACTCCTTCTAAAATATCACTAACATTCCAGATCTGTTTATACAAAGGGAAAACAAAAAATAAATATACGCATTAAAAAAAAGTAATGCACCACATCTAAGCCCCCTCCTGCAGGGGCGCCGTTAGGCCAAATCTGCCTCTATTTTAGCACCAGACCTGAAATTGTGCATATTTATTTGATTGTTTGTTAGCTATATTACATTACATACATACATTGTTAAAACTGGCTGTATATTTTATTCCTTCTCTTCTCAATTGTAAAGTGGAAGACGGTGCAAATTGAGAAAGCAAATTATGTGCTATGGGTCACTATATTTATGCTAAATGTGGATTTATAGTGTTTGATTTCAAAAGTTATAAAACAATGACCCACTTACTGTTGTTTATCTTGTAGGTTATGGAAAATGATATAAAAATCACATTTTTTATTCTTGATGCCGGTTCATTTCTTATAACACAAGTGATAGTCTAGTTCCCTCTAACATGTCAAATTGTTTGTTAAATCCCTCAAATAAAAGACTTCTAAGGGGCATGTAGTAAAATTCATGTCTGATAAACCGACAGAGTTCTTCACTTATGTTCAAGCTTAAAATATGAACGTAATGAGCACACTAGTGACGCTCTCTGTGCTATTCATTAGAGAATAGGGCTTACTCAAAGGTTTTGACCTTGATAAGATGCTATGGTTAACAGTTTTAACCATACACTTGTTGTTACAATGCTATACGAGTAATGTTCAAGACATGTGCTGCCTCTGAGTCTAGCTTAGTTTGCTTTTAGGGAAAGGAACTAAAAACAAAGATGTAAATTTGATGTAAATTTGTCTGAATCATTAAGCTTCAATTTTAACTCACAAATCCCTTTAGGCAATGTAATATTTATTTTGTTTAGATGACTCTCTAGATCTGTTACATATATTCACACATATGTATGTATGCTAGTCCACATTTGGTTGTGTTGATTATCTCTGTTTTCAGATGGTAGAATATGATACAGCAGGCAAAAAAGTGGGAAATGTCATTAAATTACCAATTAGGTGTCAGTGAAGTGCCCACAGAGACCTATTTAAAGGGACAATCTAGTCAAAATTAAACTTTCATGATTTAGATAGGGCATACAATTGTAAACAACTTTACAATTTACTTTTATCATCAAATTTGTTTTTTTCTCTTGGTATTCTTTGTTGAAAGCTGAACCTAGGTAGGTTTAAACTGACTTCTAAACCATTTAAAGGCCGCCTCTTATCTCAGGGGACTTTAGACAGTTTTCACAGTTAGACAGTGCTAGTTGATGTGTGTCATATAGATAACATTATGCTTACTCCTGAGGAGTTATTTATGAGTCGGCACTGATTGGCTAAAATGCAAGTCTGCCAAAAGATCTGAGATAAGGGGGCATTCTGCAGAGGCTTAGATACAAGGTAATCACAGAGGTAAAAAGTATTTCTTTCATGTAATTAGCAAGAGTCCATGAGCTAGTGACGTATGGGATATACATTCCTACCAGGAGGGGCAAAGTTTCCCAAACCTCAAAATGCCTATAAATACACCCCTCACCACACCCACAAATCAGTTTTACAAACTTTGTGGTGAAGTAAGTTTGTGCTAGATTCTACGTTGATATGCGCTCCGCAGCAGGTTGGAGCCCAGTTTTCCTCTCAGCGTGCAGTGAATGTCAGAGGGATGTGAGGAGAGTATTGCCTATTTGAATTCAATGATCTCCTTCTACGGGGTCTATTTCATAGGTTCTCTGTTATCGGTCGTAGAGATTCATCTCTTACCTCCCTTTTCAGATCGACAATATACTCTTATTTATATACCATTACCTCTGCTGATTTTCGTTTCAGTACTGGTTTGGCTTTCTACAACATGTAGATGAGTGTCCTGGGGTAAGTAAATCTTATTTTCTGTGACACTCTAAGCTATGGTTGGGCACTTTTTTATATAAAGTTCTAAATATATGTATTCAAACATTTATTTGCCTTGACTCAGGATGTTCAACATTCCTTATTTCAGACAGTCAGTTTCATATTTGGGATAATGCATATGAATAAATCATTTTTTTCTTACCTTAAAAATTTGACATTTTCCCTGTGGGCTGTTAGGCTCGCGGGGGCTGAAAATGCTTCATTTTATTGCGTCATTCTTGGCGCAGACCTTTTTGGCGCAAATTTTTTTTTTCTGTTTCCGGCGTCATACGTGTCGCCGGAAGTTGCGTCATTTTTTACGTTCTTTTGCGCCAAAAGTGTCGGCGTTCCGGATGTGGCGTCATTTTGGCGCCAAAAGCATTTAGGCGCCAAATAATGTGGGCGTCATTTTTGGCGCTAAAAAAATATGGGCGTCACTATTTTCTCCACATTATTTAAGTCTTATTTTTTATTGCTTCTGGTTGCTAGAAGCTTGTTCACTGGCATTTTTTCCCCATTCCTGAAACTGTCATTTAAGGAATTTGATCAATTTTGCTTTATATGTTGTTTTTTCTATTACATATTGCAAGATGTCCCACGTTGAAACTGAGTCAGAAGATACTTCTGGAAAATCGCTGCCTGGGGCTGGAGCTACCAAAGCTAAGTGTATCTACTGTAAACTTATGGTATCTGTTCCTCCAGCTGTTGTTTGTACTGTTTTGTCATGACAAACTGTTAATGCAGATAATATTTCCTTTAGTACTGTTACATTACCTGTTGCTGTTCTGTCAACATCTAATACTCAGAGTGTTCCTGATAACATAAGAGATTTTGTTTCTAAATCCATTAAGAAAGCTATGTCTGTTATTCCTCCTTCTAGTAAACGTAAAAAGTCTTTTAAAACTTCTCATTTTTCAGATGAATTTTTAAATGAACATCATCATTCTGATTCTGATAATGGTTCTTCTGGTTCAGAGGATTCTGTCTCAGAGGTTGATGCTGATAAATCTTCATATTTATTTAAAATGAAATTTATTCGTTCTTTACTTAAAGAAGTCCTAATTGCATTAGAAATTGAGGATTCTGGTCCTCTTGATACTAAATCTAAACGTTTAGATAAGGTTTTAAATCTCCTGTAGTTTTTCCAGAAGTTTTTCCTGTCCCTAGTGCTATTTCTGAAGTAATTTCCAGGGAATGGAATAATTTGGGTAATTCATTTACTCCTTCTAAACGTTTTAAGCAATTATATCCTGTGCCATCTGACAGATTAGAGTTTTGGGACAAAATCCCTAAAGTTGATGGGGCTGTCTCTACTCTTGTTAAGCGTACTACTATTCCTACGGCAGATGGTACTTCCTTAAGGAGCCTTTAGATAGGAAAATTTAATCCTTTCTAAGAAAAGCTTACTTGTGTTCAGGTAATCTTCTTAGACCTGCTATATCTTTAGCGGATGTTGCTGCAGCTTCATCTTTTGGTTAGAAGCTTTAGCGCAACAAGTAACAGATCATAATTCTCATAGCATTTTTATTCTTCAACATGCTAATAATTTTATTTGTAATGCCATATTTGATATCATTAGAGTTGATGTCAGGTATATGTCTCTAGCTATTTTTGCTAGAAGAGCTTTATGGCTTAAGACTTGGAATGCTGATATGTCTTCTAAGTCTACTCTGCTTTCCCTTTCTTTCCAGGGTAATAATTGTTTTCGTTCCTTTCGTCACAACAAGGAACAAAAACCTGATCCTTCATCCTTAGGAGTGGTATCAGTTTGGAAACCATCTCCAGTCTGGAATAAATCCAAGCCTTTTAGAAAACCAAAGCCAGCTCCCAAGTTCACATGAAGGTGCGGCCCTCATTCCGGCTCAGCTGGTAGGGGGCAGATTACGTTTTTTCAAAGAAATTTGGTTCAATTCCGTTCACAATCTCTGGATTCAGAACATTGTTTCAAAAGGGTACAGAATTGGCTTCAAGATAAGGCCTCCTGCAAAGAGATTTTTTCTTTCCCGTGTCCCAGTAAACCTAGCGAAGGCTCAAGCATTTCTGAAATGTGTTCAGATCTAGAGTTGGCTGGAGTAATTATACCAGTTCCAGTTCTGGAACAGGGGCTGGGGTTTTATTCAAATCTCTTCATTGTACCAAAGAAGGAGAATTCCTTCAGACCAGTT
Organism: Bombina bombina; assembly: GCF_027579735.1. NCBI lineage: Eukaryota > Metazoa > Chordata > Amphibia > Anura > Bombinatoridae > Bombina > Bombina bombina. Next base: position 1,082,693,177 of record NC_069502.1, on the reverse strand, counting down.
CTGGATCTAAAAATATTGAATCGTTATGTAAGGATACCAACATTCAAAATGGTAACTGTAAGGACTATCCTGCCTTTTGTTCAGCAAGAGCATTATATGTCCACAATAGATTTACAGGATGCATATCTGCATATTCCGATTCATCCAGATCACTATCAGTTTCTGAGATTCTCTTTTCTAGACAAGCATTACCAGTTTTTGGCTCTACCGTTTGGCCTAGCTACAGCTCCAAGAATTTTTACAAAGGTTCTCTGTGCCCTTCTGTCTGTAATCAGAGAACAGGGTATTGTGGTATTTCCTTATTTGGACGATATCTTGGTACTTGCTCAGTCTTCACATTTAGCAGAATCTCATACGAATCGACTTGTGTTGTTTCTTCAAGATCATGGTTGGAGGATCAATTTACCAAAAAGTTCATTGATTCCTCAGACAAGGGTAACCTTTTTAGGTTTTCAGATAGATTCAGTGTCCATGACTCTGTCTTTGACAGACAAGAGACGTCTAAAGTTGATATCAGCTTGTCGAAACCTTCAGTCACAATCATTCCCTTTGGTAGCTTTATGCATGGAAATTCTAGGTCTTATGACTGCAGCATCGGAAGCAATCCCCTTTGCTCATTTTCACATGCGACCTCTTCAGCTCTGTATGCTGAACCAGTGGTGCAGGGATTACACAAAGATATCTCAATTAATATCTTTAACACCGATTGTACGACACTCTCTGAGGTGGTGGACAGATCACCATCGTTTAGTTCAGGGGGCTTCTTTTGTTCTTCCGACCTGGACTGTAATTTCAACAGATGCAAGTCTGACAGGTTGGGGAGCTGTTTGGGGGTCTCTGACAGCACAAGGGGTTTGGGAATCTCAGGAGGTGAGATTACCGATCAATATTTTGGAACTCCGTGCAATTTTCAGAGCTCTTCAGTCATGGCCTCTTCTAAAGAGAGAATCGTTCATTTGTTTTCAGACAGACAATGTCACAACTGTGGCATACATCAATCATCAAGGAGGGACTCACAGTCCTCTGGCTATGAAGGAAGTATCTCGAATTCTGGTATGGGCGGAATCCAGCTCCTGTCTAGTTTCTGCGGTTCATATCCCAGGTATAGACAATTGGGAAGCGGATTATCTCAGCCGCCAAACGTTACATCCGGGCGAATGGTCTCTTCACCCAGAGGTATTTCTTCAGATTGTTCAAATGTGGGGACTTCCAGAAATAGATCTGATGGCCTCTCATCTAAACAAGAAACTTCCCAGGTATCTGTACAGATCCAGGGATCCTCAAGCGGAAGCAGTGGATGCATTGTCACTTCCTTGGAAGTATCATCCTGCCTATATCTTTCCGCCTCTAGTTCTTCTTCCAAGAGTAATCTCCAAGATTCTGAAGGAATGCTCGTTTGTTCTGCTGGTAGCTCCAGCATGGCCTCACAAGTTTTGGTATGCGGATCTTGTCCGGATGGCTACTTGCCAACCGTGGACTCTTCCGTTAAGACCAGACCTTTTGTCGCAAGGTCCTTTTTTTCCATCAGGATCTCAAATCCTTAAATTTAACGGTATGGAGATTGAACGTTTGATTCTTAGTCAAAGAGGTTTCTCTGACTTTGTGATTAATTCTATGTTACAGGCTCGTAAATCTGTATCTAGGGAGATATATTATAGAGTCTGGAAGACTTATATTTCTTGGTATCTTTCTCATCATTTTTCCTGGCATTCTTTTAGAATTCCGAGAATTTTACAATTTCTTCAGGATGGTTTGGATAAAGGTTTGTCTGCAAGTTCCTTGAAAGGACAAATCTCTGCTCTTTCTGTTCTTTTTCACAGAAAGATTGCTAATCTTCCTGATATTCATTGTTTTGTACAAGCTTTGGTTCGTATAAAACCTGTCATTAAGTCAATTTTTCCTCCTTGGAGTTTGAATTTGGTTCTGGGGGCTCTTCAAGCTCCTCCGTTTGAACCTATGCATTCGTTGGACATCAAATTACTTGGAAAGTTTTGTTCCTTTTGGCTATCTCTTCTGCTAGAAGAGTTTCTGAATTATCTGCTCTTTCTTGTGAGTCTCCTTTTCTGATTTTTTATCAGGATAAGGCGGTGTTGCGAACTTCTTTTAAATTTTTACCTAAGGTTGTGAATTCTAACAACATTAGTAGAGAAATTGTGGTTCCTTCATTGTGTCCTAATCCTAAGAATTCTAAGGAGAGATCATTGCATTCTTTGGATGTTGTTAGAGCTTTGAAATTTTATGTTGAAGCTACTAAGAATTTCCGAAAGACTTCTAGTCTATTTGTTATCTTTTCCGGTTCTAGGAAAGGTCAGAAGGCCTCTGCCATTTCTTTGGCATCTTGGTTGAAATCTTTAATTCATCATGCTTATGTCGAGTCGGGTAAAACTCCGCCTCAAAGGATTACAGCTCATTCTACTAGGTCAGTTTCTACTTCCTGGGCGTTTAGGAATGAAGCTTCGGTTGATCAGATTTGCAAAGCAGCAACTTGGTCTTCTTTGCATACTTTTACTAAATTCTACCATTTTGATGTGTTTTCTTCTTCTGAAGCAGTTTTTGGTAGAAAAGTACTTCAGGCAGCTGTTCAGTTTGAATCTTCTGTTTATAATTTAAACTTTATTTTGGGTGTGGATTATTTTTCAGCGGAATTGGCTGTCTTTATTTTATCCCTCCCTCTCTAGTGACTCTTGCGTGGAAAGATCCACATCTTGGGTAGTCATTTTTCCATACGTCACTAGCTCATGGACTCTTGCTAATTACATGAAAGAAAACATAATTTATGTAAGAACTTACCTGATAAATTAATTTCTTTCATATTAGCAAGAGTCCATGAGGCCCACCCCTTTTTGTGGTGGTTATGATTTTTTTGTATAAAGCACAATTATTCCAATTCCTTATTTTTTATGCTTTCGCACTTTTTTCTTATCACCCCACTTCTTGGCTATTCGTTAAACTGATTTGTGGGTGTGGTGAGGGGTGTATTTATAGGCATTTTGAGGTTTGGGAAACTTTGCCCCTCCTGGTAGGAATGTATATCCCATACGTCACTAGCTCATGGACTCTTGCTAATATGAAAGAAATGAATTTATCAGGTAAGTTCTTACATAAATTATGTTATTAATATAACTGTGTTGATTATGCAAAAGTAAGGAATGGGTAACTAAGGGATTATCTATCTTTTTAAACAATAAGAATTCTGGAGTAGACTATGCCTTTAATTTGTATAATGATAAATATGCAAAATATGAGAATTGTCATCAAAATATGTTCTATGTACAACAATTCTAATTTAAGAGTAAATAAAAAGTAACAACATTTAAATAGTATGATATTTTAGTTAGTATTATAAGACTTCCAAATTACCATTTTTCTTTCTCCTGGTTGTTTACACATGTGTAACTATTTACTTTGTCCACCAGTGGAACCAAATGGTCCTGAGGGAGTTTAATATTAATTGTATATTGTTCAGTGTCACAGTGAAGGTTTCCAGTACTGGAATATTATGATCTTTATTCCCAGGTAAGATTGCTCTTTTAAATATCAGATGTTCGTTGACTTGATGACATCATACTAATCCTAAAGGGGAAGTTATTGAAGCCAGACAATACAAGAATTGAGTCAGATAGCCAAAGATTACGGATGGTTGCAAATTTTAGCTGTTCCTTCAGTACATGGAGATCTTATGTTTTCTCAATTAAGGTACGCCTTTAATAAACAGCTTACATTGTTTGGGTGAATGTGAAAAGGATACTTCTAAAATTGTTCTCCAAGTCAACAGCAAATTGCAATGTTCAAGCTGTTTCCCAGACGCAGGGAGAACATTGTGTCTTGGCAGACTAGGCCAGGAATTTCTGATCTTCCAATAAAGAAATCTGAGCTATGAAAAATGACTTTCCCCAGATCTTATCACTTTTCAACAAACAGTGGAACCGTGGTAGAAAATGACTTGTTCCAGCATCTTGGTAACTTAATATAGAATAACATTTTCTCAAAAATGAAGATTATCCAAGAAAATCACTACTACGTTACCAGCTGCAAAACAAATATTATATGCTGTCTATCTATCTTATCTATCTGTCTATATTATATTCTTAATTTCTGATGAGAATTATTTGTTTTCTTCTTATTAAAAGAATGAGGATTGTCAGAGAAAATCACAACTACTTTACCAACTGTCAAAAAGTAATTACATGTATTTATATTTTAAAAATATATATATTTGACAATAAGGATGGCTCATTTTACTTGTTGCTATTATGGTACTATAATTACCAGTCTTCGTTTTTTAATGTGATTTTTTGCATTTATTCACACAATATCTAGTTTTTGTTCTGACCTATCACAGTAATTTCCATTTTGTTGGGGGGGGGGGGGGTAACTTGTGTTTGTATTGTACTTTGTGCCTGATAAAGGGGTCACCTAAGCACCGAAACATCACTTAAAGGGACACTGAACCCAAATGTTTTCCTTTGTGATTCAGATAGAGCATACAATTTTAAGCAACTTTCTAATGTACTCCTATTATCATTTTTTCTTTGTTCTCTTGTTATCTTTATTTAAAAAAGAATGCATCTAAGCTGTTTTTTGTTCAGAACTCTGGACAGCACTTTTTTATTGGTGGATGAATTTATCCACCAATCAGCAAGAACAACCCAGGTTGTTCACCAAAAATGGGCCGGCATCTAAACTTACATTCTTGCATTTCAAATAAAGATACCAAGAGAATTAAGAAAATTTGATAATAGGAGTAAATTAGAAAGTTGCTTAAAATTTCATGGTCTATCTGAATCACGAAAGAAAAAATTTGGGTTCAGTGTACCTTTAATTAAAGGGCCATAGCGGTAAAAAAAAAAGATGATCTAAAATAATCCTCCAGCACTGCAAAATCCCTAGTGAAATTCTTAAAAGGCAGATTTTGATATTGGTATATTTATGTGTATCTTTTACAAATTATATTGCACTTTGTATTTCTTCTATTTAAAGGGACAGTCAACACCAAAATTGCTATTGTTTAAAAAGATAGGTAACGCCTTTACTACCCATATATACTTTATAATATGTAAACCTCTAAATGTCTGCCTGTTTCTAAGCCACTAGAGACAGCCTCTTGTCAAATGTTTTTTGTATTTGCTTTTCACAACAGGAGACTGCTAGTTCATGTGGGCCATCAAAATAACATTGTGCTCGTGCCCGTGAAGTTGTGCATAACACAGCACTAATTGGCTAAAATGATAAGTCAATAGATAATAAATAAAAAGTTATGTGATCAGGGGGCTGTGTAACCACAGAGGTAAAAACTATATTAATATAAACATTTTGGCTGTGCAAAACTGGGGAATGGGTAATAAAGGGATAGCTCGCAGTAGCAATTAGCGCTTATACAATTAACTAAAGATAAGATCTCTGGTTAATTTTATAAATTGTGCCCCAAATGCCCCCAAACTTAAAGGGACACTAAACCCAAATTTTTTCTTCCGTGATTCAGATAGAGCATGACATTTTAAGCAACTTTCTCATTTACTCCTATTATCAATTTTTCTTCATTCTCTTGGTATCTTTATTTGAAATGCAAGAATGTAAGTTTAGATGCCGGCCCATTTTTGGTGAACAACCTAGGTTGTCCTTGCAGATTGGTGGATAAATTCATCCACCAATCAAAAACTGCTGTCCAGAGTTCTAAACCCAAAAAAAAGTTTAGATGCCTTCTTTTTCAAATAAAGATAGGAAGAGAACGGAGAAAAATTGATAATAGGAGTAAATTAGAAAGTTTTGCACAGCCAACATGGTTATATTATTATAGTTTTTACCTCTGTGGTTACCTTGTATCTAAGCCTCTTCTGACAGCCCCCTGATCACATAACTTGTTATTTATTATCTATTGACTTATCATTTTAGCCAATTAGTGCTGTGTTATGCACAACTTCACGGGCATGAGCACAAAGTTATTTTTATGACCAACATGAACTAGCAGTTTCCTATTGTGAAAAGCAAATACAAAAAACATTTGACAAGAGGCTGTCTCTAGTGGCTTAGAAACAGGCAGACATTTAGAGGTTTACATATTATAAAGTATATTAATATAACAATGTTGGTTGTGCAAAGCTGGGGAATGGGTAGTAAAGGCATTACCTATCTTTTTAAACAATAACAATAACAAGTGCAATATAATTTGTAAAAGATACACATAAATATACAAATAGCAAAATCTGCCTTTTAAGAATTTCACTAGGGATTTTGCAGTGATGGAGGATTATTTTAGATCATCTTTTTTTTTTTTTACAGCTATGGCCCTTTAATTAAAGGGACACTGAACCCAAATTTTTTCTTTCGTGATTCAGATAGACCATGAAATATTAAGCAACTTTCTAATTTACTCCTATTATCAATTTTTCTTCTTTCTCTTGGTATCTTTATTTGAAATGCAAGAATGTAAGTTTAGATGCCTGCCCATTTTTGGTGAACAAACGAACAAACTAGGTTGTCCTTGCAGATTGGTGGATAAATTCATCCACCAATCAAAAACTGCTGTCCAGAGTTCTGAACCCAAAAAAAGTTTAGATGCCTTCTTTTTCAAATAAAGATAGTTAGAGAACGGATAAAAATTGATAATAGGACTAAATTAGAAAGTTGCTTAAAATTTCCTGCTCTATCTAAATCACGAAAGAAAAAAAAATTTGGTTCAGTGTCCCTTTAAGTGCTAGTTTTCTTTCTTCTTTTTTTTAAAAAAATTTAGAATTTTTATTTTAAAGAAAAGGAAAAATACACTTAGCAGTTTTTGGTGGCTAAAGTTGGCGGCTGTGGGGTGTTAGAAAAAAAAAAAAACAGGAATAAAAAGTGCCTTTACATTGCGGGCCTATGGGAACTGTGCATTCCCTGTAAATATATATGTATATGCTTATATACATATATATGTATGTGTTAATATGTGTGTTTATATATATATATATATATATACGGTATATATATATATATATAGTGATATACATATATATTTACAATTTGCTGTAATTGCTGCGCAACTTACCACCTTTGCTGCGCTAGTGAGACACGCCATGAGAACGAGGCTCCCCTTGGAGCCTTTAGAAGCGCACTCTCATGAGCGCAATGCTTCCCAGCAATCTGCTAGATTACAAGTGTTCATATATATTTACACTTTGCTGTCATCGCTGGGTTACTTACCCCTTCACTGCACTAGGTTCTCATTCCCCCATTGGAGCCTGTGGAAGCGCTTTCTCATTAGCGCAATGCTTCCCAGCAATGCGAACGCGAGCTCGTAATCTGGCTCATAATTGGTTAAAAATATACATTTTTTTGCACAGTCAGCATGGCACTAACACATTACCATTAATTACATTTAGGTCTAGATAGAAGCAAATAACTAATTTTTCTGACTTTCATAAACATGTACCTTCTTGTATGATACTTGGTTGAGCAAATGACTATTCTTTTTGAGTAAAGAAATAAGTCATGCTTTGATAACTTGACTGGCTAGTGGTTTAAATTCACTTATAATTTTATATTCAATCTTTCATTATTTTGATGAGATTTCATATTAGTTTTGAGAGTAATTTAACAACATTGGGAGATCTATGTTCACTACAATAAATATAGTTCTAGTTGTTTTTCATTTTACTAGTATGTGTATCAAATGATCATCATTTGGGTTTCTTATCATTAGTGAATTCGCATGTACTTTAATGCATAATCACCAAAAAAAAAATGGAATTAAAGCAGACTGAGACCTCAGAGTCGTTCAGTAAACTCAACCACAGTCATGGTATTCCTTCCCCCAAATCAGAAGAGGTTTTCACTTCCTCAGGAAGACCAAATATAATTTATTAAAAGACTGTTCAAGGTCTAAAATAGCTAAAACCATGGCTATGTAACACAGTCACAAATAAAACTTTATTTAACAAAGTAGCATCTTCTATGAGTTTTTCACATAAGACAATACAGCCATGTATTTTATTTTAGAATTTTCAGAAGACTTAGGGCTAGATTAAAAGTGGAGCGCAAAATATTGCTTCCACGAAAGTATTACCAGCCCAAGCAAATGCGTGCTGGTATTACTAGTTTGGTGCAATGTGAACGCAACCATATGTAGCCAACCATATTGCGCCACCTTTGGCGTCAAAACCAGGAGCGGAACTTGCTGTTCACCAAAGGGGGTGCGTTACGATTGGCTACAGCATGATTCATCATTTTACACAGAAGTAGACTATGCTTTGCGGACGGAGGAACGACAGAATATATAAGAAAATGAAATTGTAATTATTTATATAATTTAGCTTTTTCAATGATTTTGATGAATGAAAGTTCCCATCATTTAATTTTTTATTACAAATATTGTTGAGATTATTGTTTAACTATACAATCACTTTAAATCATCATGCAGCTTGCTGTACAAGGATAGAGAGAGGAGTAGATCAATCAATACAGGGATAAATGCAGGAAGCAGATGCTATCTCACTGGCCCCTGAATGTGGGTAGACTGGCTCCTGCCTGGGGTGTTGTCCTCTGACAGAATGATGGAGACTCTATATGCTTATATAGAGCACTGGTTTTCAAACCTGTCCTCAGGCCTCTCTAATAGGCCAGATTTTCAAGATTTAATAACAAACAATATAAGGAGAGCGCTAAATGAATAGCAGAGAGAGATACTTTATTGCTTTTAACTTTTATTATTGTAACATTCCAATCTCTTGTCTCCTCTTCTACCTTGTCTCAAACTACACCTCTCCCCTTACTTTATAACCAGGATTTTTCACCTTACCATTCATTTTCTTACAGCTGCACCTCTAACTACACAACATACCCTGCTCTGCAAGCACTAGCCCTCCAATCCTCCCACCACCACCCACCTTAACAGCAATTAGGTGTAGCTGTCACTAATAATCCAGGATAGAAACACTACTTCATTCTCACAGCCTCTGTACTGACACTAAACCACATTCTGTTACTCTTTTCCAGTCCTCATTTGCCCACTCACCACACACTTTTTCTTATTGTTTGCTTACATCACTACTCACTCTCAGTTTACACTGCCTTATATCAGACATATTTCCCTTCTCCTTTCCTTCTGTGTCTATTCCCTCTCCTTTAGATTGTAAGATTGAGAGCCTCTCTACCTGTAGGCCACTTTGTATTTAAAGTGAACTACTACTGATTGTGCTCAAGGGCAGGGCATTCATCTCCTTTTGTATAACTCAATTATTGCACCTACAACTGTAATGTACCCCAATACTGTACTTGTTTGTTTGTGTATGTAATGAATTCCTGTAATGTTTTATTATTACTTGTATAGTGCTGCGTAATATGCTGGCGCTTTTATAAATACCTGATAATAATAATACTTTAGTACATAAATATCCAACGCATTAAAATATAAATATGTTTACTCAATTAAATCTCAAAAAATGTGTACATAAATACATATCATAAAACCAAGTAGTAAATGTCCAGCTAAAAGGAACACATATATGTTCAATAGGGATATACCGGTATAAAAATTAAAATGAAATAAAAATCGCACTGCAGTGGATGTACTATGGAAATACCTCAAGGGATTAGGTACAATCTTGTGAACATCCTCAGAGGAAATAAGAAAAAGGTGCCGACCGAGTGGCGTTCCTGCAAGTAGGATAGCCGACCAAGCGGCGTCTTTAGTGTGTCTGTTCACACTTCCATGTCACGTGACTTGAATGCGGATCAAGGATTGGTAGCTAACGTTAAACCCTCCATATCAGCAGTCAGTTACATTGTTATACTCCTGGTTACGTAAGGAAAATAGATGTATGTCACACAGAGAGATGAGTATGGTGATTCCTTATAACAGGAAAAGAGTGCGGCATTCAAACACAGCTCCTCAGCGATTGTCACCCACAGTATCAGTGCTTCAGTGGGGTCGCTCTGCTGGTGGGATGAGTAGTTTGGAACAACAACGCTTTGTTGGCAATCGCTGAGGAGCTGTACACTATTCTGTTAAACACATAATAATATTTACATATGCAGATCTCCTGTCTATGTGGATGCAAGACATTACATGTCATATTCTTTTAGTGTACACAATTATATAGTTTATATCCCTCTCGGTATTTACCTTTTATTTATTGCATGTTGATTTCCTATTGCAGTTTGCAGAATGTTTCTGTATTTTAATACATAAGTGGAGATCCTTTAGCTATACAGTCCATTGGTATATTTTTTACCTATGTTATGTGTACTTTATATACACAAAGGTTCTTTAGTGCAGATACTGAACATTGGTCATGAATATTGTCACTATTTGTAGAGATCTTTTAGAGATAAGATCCGTTGGTATATGGATATGCAGTTTCTGCTTACTCTGGACATGAATTTACAAGTATCTAATGTGTTGGTCTATATGTGCTGCTCCTTTAGTCAGGAAGGCCTAATAACAGTCTAAATATGTGCAAATGCTTAGTTAGGTACATGTATACTACATCAGATGCTTATGTCATGTACAGATTTTTTAAACTTTGTATAAACTTATGTATAGGTTTCTACATTTCAGGTTCCACCCTGAAAATAGTTCGGATATCTGAACTGATTCAAGAGATTGAGTGTTTTTGTTCTCTTTGAAGCAGAGTCCCCCTGATTGACCAGTGGTCCTATCCAAGTGTTGTCTATGATCTTTAAGAGGGGCAACATTTCCAAAAAGATTTGGAGGATAGGTGCATAATTAATCTTAGTACCTGTGTAACCTCAGGGTCAAGAGACTTTTCCCCAATCTGTTTGTTGTCCAAAGGGATTTACAGTCCTGTCCTGGATTTCATATCCATAAACATATTGGTCAGGATTCCCACTTAATCAATGGGTCAGTTTAATTATGACTATTATAGACCTCAATGATTCTTATCTGCACATCCCTATACATAGAGATTATTTTCTGTTCCTGAGGGCTGTATATCTGCAAAACTCTGCCAGTTTGCCACTCTCTGTGGGATAAAATCTTGCCGGTTATCAGAATCACGAAATTTCACTTGTTCCTTATCTGGCTGATAGCTAGTGCAAGCTTATTTACTGTCAACAGCTGTTGCTCATACTCACAAAACTCTGTCTTTCAAGACAATAATTGGAGTATTGTGTACCTAAAGCTTCTTATATCCTGCTATGAGGGTAGCATGTACAGGAGTCATAATAGTCTCAATCCGTATGCATCTGTTTTCCTGTTGGAACTTCGCTTTATTAATATTCAGAGGGTGTGTCTCTTCCTACAATGAACTCCATCCATTGGTAGCTCATTGCATGGAGGTGGTGGGTCTTATGGTAGCTGCTTCTGTCAAAATTTCTTTAGCGCCCTCTTCACTCCAGACCCCTATAATGGCTATGCTACCTCAGTGGTTAATAATCTACATTTGGCATACAGATTGCTTTGGATTTCTACATTAGTAATTTTTTTCTTAATCACACAAAGTCTGTCTTTGTCCCTTGGGACATCGTTCCTTCATCAGTCTTGGTCTATTGTACCAATGAACTCTGGTCTCTCAGGCTGGGGGCGATCTGGGTTTCTCGAAGATTGCAAGAAGTTTGGTATCACTTTGAGGCGAGGTTACCCATCAATATTCTGGAACTTCAAGGAATCTTCGGGCTATTCAGCCCTGTACGCTATTGAAGGAGGAAAAGTTTATCCATTTCCAGTCAGACAGCATCTTGGTGATAGCCTACATAAATTATTACCGGGTTAACTGCAGTCCACTGGCCATGCAGGAAGTATCTATTACCCTGTCTTGGTCAGAGAGGAATTATCGCTCCCTATTCACAATACCATGTGTGAACAGTTGGGAGGAGGATCATTCCAGCAGTCGATTGGTCCATTCAAGAAAGTGGACCAATGTTGGGTTAGCGCACATGAAGAATTGCTTACTTCAATAAGCATTATTAAAATGTTAAATAAAAATATATTAAAATATAATAATTATTACAAATGATTATACATACTGTAAAAAATATAGATATATTCTATGGATTACTTAGAATTTTTTGCAGTATGTATAATATATTTTAATAATAATAATAATTATTATTTTTATATTTTATATTTAATATTTCAATAACATGCATTTAAGTTAGCAATTCTTCATGTGAGCTAACCCAACACAGCATTAGACCAAAATGGCAAACCTGATGCGCATTAAGCATATTTTCCATTCCCATGTTCTTCACATAGAATTTTTTTTGTCATAATGTTAATGTAAAATAGATATCCATATCTAATGTTAATGTAAATAGATATCTATACTTATATATTTATAGAAATTGATATACAGGTATAGGTATATATAGATATTTATAGAAATATATATATATTTACAACAAAAAATAAATGTTACTGTATGTGAAGAACATTGGATTGTAAAATATTCATGACTCCTGGCGGGTTAGCGCACGAGCGATAGGTATTCGTTTTTTCTTCTGCGCTCTCTTTTGACTTCTATGGGGAGAATACGTTAATGTGGTTGCAATATTGCAAATTCCTTTGGTTCGCCATTGGTGCACTAACTTTACTTTCAACTTGTACTATGCGCGCTAGGTGTTAGGTTTTTCTTCTGCGCTCTCCTTTGACTTCTATGGGGAGAATACATTTAACGTTGTGATATTTGTTTAGCGAGCTTCGGGCTTTGCTAGTGCACAAAATTTTTACTTTAACTTGTTATACATGCACTACCCGTTACGTGCAAAACGCTTCCGTCTAACAAAGTTTACGAACTTTAAATTCACCCTGCTGACTTCTCAAGGCTAACTCTGCTACATATCTGTTCCTAATTAGCTTTATCAGATAACAAATGCAAAGCAATGCATTCTATACTAACTTTATGACCGGGGCTAGCCCTTTTATCTGTGGACAAAAGTCCAGATTGGCTTCTCCAAATAAGGCAAATGGTGGATTAAGTTTGGCTATTGAAAAATAATTGCAAAAGGACTTTTTTTTAAAAAACATAAAGAAATGGCTGATATGTTATTCCTTAGCAACACAACAGAAAGGTCTGCAATTACAAGATGTTTACTGTACCTTTAAAGAGAATCTGCTGTCAGAAAAAAGGGAAATATTTTATTTTAATATATGGAGTGGCTTTATAATAAAGCTTTTTGTTTTGGAAGTTGATCTAACAGTGTAACCGACAAAGTGAGAAATTAGCCAAAATACATAAATCACACAGCTGCAATTACTCATGTCAAATCTAAAGGAAGCATAGGAATGATATTGGGAATGTACTATGCTTGTATATATAAGCAAGTCATTGTTTATGTTTGAGTATATATACATTGTAGTAGACCCTCATTTGGTGAGTATAGATATGATGACTGTATTTTAAAAGGATCTAAAACACATTAAGATTGTAATTTACATTTTTTATTACATGAAGTAAAAATACTGTAATATACTTTATTTCATGTGATTAGCTCTGAAAATTGTGAGTTTTCATTTCTGAGAATTGAAAGTGCTCACTGCAGACTTCACAAGGCCAACTCTGCTACACATCTGTCCATAATTGGCCTCATCACAGGTACTAACAGGGTGCTGCAAAGCAAGGAAAATTTTACTGCAAGTGGTTAGGGGGAGTTTGGCCACAGTCTGCTTAATAATCTTTTGTAAGACAACAAAAATATATATATTTTTTAGTCACAAGGTGATAAAAGGGACAGTCAAGTCCAAAAAAAACTTTCATGATAAAAATAGGGCATGTTATTTTAAATAACTTTCCAATTTACTTTTATCACCAATTTAGCTTTGTTCTATTGGTATTCTTAGTTGAAAGCTAAACCTAGAAGGTTTATATGCTAATTTCTTAGACCTTGAATGCCGCCTCTAATTTGAAGGCATTTTTACAGTTTTTCACCTCTAGAGGGAGTAAGTTCATGTGTTTCATGTAAATAACAATGAGCTCACACACGTGAAGTTACCTAGGAGTGAGCACTGATTGGCTAAAATGTATCTCTGTCAAAAGAACTGAAATAAGGGGGCAGTTTGCAGAGGCTTAGATACAAGGTAATCACAGAGATAAAAAGTGTATTATTAGAACTGTGTTGGTTATGCAAAACTGGGGAATGGGTAATAAAGGGATTATTTATCTTTTTACACAACAACAATTCTGGTGTTGACTGTCCCTTTAATGTCCATTTAAGCATACATTTATTATATGTTTTCATGGGAAAGGAATCTTACACTACCTTATTTTCTATAAATTGTAGTTAAGGTATCGTAACCCACACAGGTACTTATAAAACGTATACACCGAGCATATATTATAAAACTTATAAAATGAGTACTGGTCACAACAAAGCAAATTAGATAGACATACTTTTATGGGCCTTCAGTGAGTTTCTATGGACCAGCTATGGAATACAATTTACAAAATTACAGGTTTACCTGCTTCCAAATAATTTTAAATGCATTATATTAATAATTAATATTTGAATTGCTGATGAATTATTGTGCCTAAACTGGAGACTAATTTATAAGGCAGAGATGAAAACTGTTTAGTTTGTATACAAGTACCATTGAAAACTGCGTATTTAAAGGGACAATTTGACAAGGGACATTATCGAATTGTGATGATTTTTTTTAAATGCACACTTTTTGAGGCACTAGCTCCTACTGAGGTCACAGTATATACATTTATGCATTTAGTAGTTGTCTGACAGCTGTAACACAATACAGGGTACAGGACAAGCATCATTCTGTTGTCTTTTTATTAAGAATTTGTTGATTATTTGTTATGGTCTTTTAAATATTTATGATATAATATAAATATTGTGTAGAATAAATTGTGTAGATGATGATTAGATATTTTCACTCCTCTGCCTAGTTTCCACCTACATACATAAATCTGCTTTTTGACTATATGGTGCATAGCAGAGTAGTTCAATAAATAAACAAAACAAATTATATCTGTATAAGAATATATTTAATAATATTATCACACACTATAAGAAAGTCTCATTTGAGAATAATCACAATTTCATTAATAAAACAGCTATCTAAAAAATAGTTTCAGATGAATATTTTATGATATTCTAGATATCCAAATAGACAAAGGAAAACCCTTATAGATGTTATTTCATATTTTATATTAGATTTATAACTTCATAATAAATCTTAAATTTTATATCACCTAGTAGGGATTTGTTTGATACATATATATTTTTGTGGTTATTTAAATATGATGAAATATGTTCTAACACTTTTTAAATAAAAAAATTTAATATTATTCCCGAAATAAATTTTTTTAAATAAATATTTTTTAAAACAAATATTTTTATTATAGGTTTTTAGGGTTGCTAACAATGCATATATATAAAAAAACAAAAATAATGTGCACTTAAAGTAACTTTAATTAAAAAGACTGATTTACCTTGCTGGTACATAGTTCAGATTACTGTTATTATTATCATTAGATGGAACACTTTTGAAGTTTTTATATATACAGGGAGTACAGAATTATTAGGCAAGTTGTATTTTTGAGGATTAATTTTATTATTGAACAACAACCATGTTCTCAATGAACCCAAAAAACTCATTAATATCAAAGCTGAATATTTTTGGAAGTAGTTTATAGTTTGTTTTTAGTTTTAGCTATTTTAGGGGGATATCTGTGTGTGCAGGTGACTATTACTGTGCATAATTATTAGGCAACTTAACAAAAAACAAATATATACCCATTTCAATTATTTATTTTTACCAGTGAAACCAATATAACATCTCAACATTCACAAATATACATTTCTGACATTCAAAAACAAAACAAAAACAAATCAGTGACCAATATAGCCACCTTTCTTTGCAAGGACACTCAAAAGCCTGCCATCCATGGATTCTGTCAGTGTTTTGATCTGTTCACCATCAACATTGCGTGCAGCAGCAACCACAGCCTCCCAGACACTGTTCAGAGAGGTGTACTGTTTTCCCTCCTTGTAAATCTCACATTTGATGATGGACCACAGGTTCTCAATGGGGTTCAGATCAGGTGAACAAGGAGGCCATGTCATTAGATTTTCTTCTTTTATACCCTTTCTTGCCAGCCACGCTGTGGAGTACTTGGACGCGTGTGATGGAGCATTGTCCTGCATGAAAATCATGTTTTTCTTGAAGGATGCAGACTTCTTCCTGTACCACTGCTTGAAGAAGGTGTCTTCCAGAAACTGGCAGTAGGACTGGGAGTTGAGCTTGACTCCATCCTCAACCCGAAAAGGCCCCACAAGCTCATCTTTGATGATACCAGCCCAAACCAGTACTCCACCTCCACCTTGCTGGCGTCTGAGTCGGACTGGAGCTCTCTGCCCTTTACCAATCCAGCCACGGCCCCATCCATGTGGCCCATCAAGACTCACTCTCATTTCACGCTTGACTTTTCTCAGTTCATGGGCAGTTATTTTGCGCCTTGGTTTTTCCACACGCTTCTTGCGACCCTGTTGACTATTTTGAATGAAACGCTTGATTGTTCGATGATCACGCTTCAGAAGCTTTGCAATTTTAAGAGTGCTGAATCCATCTGCAAGATATCTCACTATTTTTGACTTTTCTGAGCCTGTCAAGTCCTTCTTTTGACCCATTTTGCCAAAGGAAAGGAAGTTGCCTAATAATTATGCACACCTGATATAGGGTGTTGATGTCATTAGACCACACCCCTTCTCATTACAGAGATGCACATCACCTAATATGCTTAATTGGTAGTAGGCTTTCGAGCCTATACAGCTTGGAGTAAGACAACATGCATAAAGAGGATGATGTGGTCAAAATACTCATTTGCCTAATAATTCTGCACTCCCTGTAGACTGCTAAATTTGATGAATTGAAACACATGAAATATCATATGATATGCAAAGATAGAATACAGCCATAAATACTGCACCGATATAAAGAGACTGCAAACTACTACCATTGTACAAATGAACGCTGTACGAAGTAAATGCATCTGCCTCTTTAAGAACAACTCCGTTTAAGGTATTTAAGGAGCAACACTGTAAGGAGGAGACAGGATTGACAAAGGCTCCGTAGTGAGCTGAAACGCGTTGCCGAATCTTCTTTTCTGACTGAAGAGACACCTGTCCAGGGTGCCAGGAATCAGACTGAGACGAGAAGTGCAAGTCAAATAACAAGCCAGGAATCAAAACCAGAGCTGGTAGTCAGACGAGCCGAGTCAGGAGCCAAAGCGAATAGTCAGACGAGCCAAGTCAGGAGCCAAAGCGAAAAAGGAGAACAGCAGAGTCAGGAACAAGCTAGAGATCAGGAACCAGGAGGGACGTCAGACAGCCAGGTAATACACGGGAGATTTTACAAACAGGTCTGAAACAACGCAAGGGCAAAGCATACTGAACAGAGGCCCTTTAAATAATAAGTGATGACATCACAATTCTGAGACTGCATCCTGTCTCACACGGATGATGTACACCAGTCTGGCCATAAAAGGAATTGCAGGAAATTAGCAGCATCACACAGTATGCACCAGAGTCAGCAAGAGAGGTGAGTAAAATGGCTGCCAGCAGCACATGGCAAACAAGGCAGGGAAAAAAACCCTGACAACACCATACTCTAGGATTTACGAAGGAGTAACAGCTGAGGGCGGATCTTGATGCGTACTAGGAAGAGGAGCTTGGCAGCTTTCTTCTGAGCCCATTTCAAGGATCCCAGAGCTGTCTGCTGTTTTTTTGGTGGGATATACCACTTTTAATTCCTGGAAAATTACAGATACTCGGAGCTCCAGAGATTGTATTATAACAAGGTACCATAGCTTCTGTATATCGTATCGTGCTGATTAGCACATTTTGCTATACTTGCTAAACTTTCTTCCAAATGCTAGATAACCAGCAGATAACCAGTCGTTAAAACAAACATAAACGGCTGTAGGACACTCTTTTTTATTTACACTAGCTGGACTAACAACATACGATTGGAAATAACTCTTATATGAAACTTTGAATACATTCAGACATTATTATAGTGATTAGGTTATAGCTATATACCCTGTCTGCAGCAGAGATTAACATTAGCTATAACTTTTAACCACACACAGAAGCTTATTTAGGTGTTTAGCTCCCCTTATAATCAGATATAGGTGTAGATTAGGTAATTATATTGATGATCATCAATTTTGTGCAAGTGAGAGAGATCTCTCTTAATTCCAATTTTAACTGTTTTTTATATTTGTGTATGAACTAGTTATTTTTAGATAGCTGTTTTATTAATGAAATTGTGATTATTCTCAGATGAGACTTTCTTATAGTGTGTGATAATATTTTAAATATATTCTTATACAGATTTAATCTGTTTTGTTTATTTATTGATCACTCCAGACCAGCCTTTTTTAGGCACCTACAGTTTCTATTTTATTTAAGTTTATAATTCTTTTTCTAGGTTGTAGGGACCTAGTTTTACTGTGGTGCAGGTCTATTTTATTTATAGCGCAAGTAGTGTTGTTCTGGCATAACAGAGTAGGACCTTCCTCTGTATACTTCTTTTACGGAGAGAGAGCAAACATATGTGACTATACGCCTACAAGGCATAATATAAAATGCACTGTAGTAGTGTCGGCTGTGGGAAACCGTTTATATGAATAGTTTGGAAAGCGTCTTGATCAAAGGCCAGATACTGAGCTTCTTTCTGAAGTCAAGGTGGTCTTACATAGATCAGAGGCCGAGTACGTTGTTTGAGATGGATGTTTTTATGTTCAGTGCGATTAGTAAGATTACAGCTCACTACGTCGCTCCACAAGACTCTCCCTAGTTTTGAAAGTTTCAAGCGCTCTTTAAAGACTTAACTATTCAGGATGTATACAATATATACGCTAACATTTTCTAACCTCTTTTATTATTCCTGTGAACCTCATTGTTATCCCTGTGAACCCCCTTAGCATGCAAGCCTACGAGCCCAGCTGTTTGTAGATCACCTTCATGGGAGCTGATTTACAACTGTGCAACTCTTGGCAGGGCCCTCTACACACTTGTATTACATATCACACTTGTTTCTAGCGCTGCTGAGTCTGTTGGCGCTCTACAAATAACTGATACAAATAATAACAGCTCTTTCTGACTTGAGAGATGATGCTCTATTCTCAAGAAAATGTGTTCTTTAGTTACAAATCTGAGGACCCAATTAATGGTCAGATTTTCTGGATATTTATATTTTACAGCAGAGGTGGATTATTCACAAGGAATTTGTTGTATGCAGTTTAAATACTGACAATTGTTAAAGGGATATGAACTTCAAAAAATGTATTTCGTGATTCAGGTAGAGCATGCGATTTTAAATAACTTTCTAATTTACTTCTATTATCAATTTTTCTTCATTCTCTTGGGATCTTTTGTTGAAAAGCTGGAATATAGGGTCAGGAGCCTGACGATATCTGGAGCACTCTATGGCAGACGTTTTGCAATAATGATTTGCAAGAGCACTAGATGGCAGCACTGTTTCCTGCCATGTAGTATTTCAGATGCCTACCTAGGTATCTCTTCAACACAGAATATCATGGGAACACAGCAAATTTGATAATAGAAGTAAATGGGAAACTTGTTACAAATAATATGCTCGGTCTGAATCCCAAAAGAAAAATGTTGGGTTTCATATGTTTTTAAACACCCTTCTTCTGTATATAAAAGCCAATAATTTCACAATTTTATAAATCAGATTTTATGAAAACATTTTGGGATATGCACTCTAAGTGACCCTGCGTCTCATTGTAAAGTTGTGTCCCTTATCTGTTCTAAGATCTTTGCCATATCCTTATCGCTCTAATTGTAGCCCCTAAAAAAATGTAAAGTATGTTACATAACACTCAACTTGTTTAGACTACTTACAGACAGGCCTGGTTGGCAAGATCAGTCAGTTCATCTGTGGCACAGGACAGAAGTCAGAACAGGCATTAATCACATTCATTAACTGGGATCAAATTCTCAGAGATTCTCTGTTCTAATTAAAGTTACATAATGTCATTGTTAACAAAATGTATCTATTTGCCATCCTCACTTCATATGTATCAAGTCCCCTAGATTTATGCAAAAGTTCTCATTGTTTTAAAGGGACATGAAACCCCAAATTTTCTAATTTCCTTAATTCCCTTTGTATCATTTGTTGAAGGAGCAGCAATGCACTATTTGTTTCTAACTGAACACATGGGTGAGCCAATGACAGTTGATATATATATAGCCACCAATCAGCAGCTAGTACCTAGGTTCTTTGTTGCTCCTCAGCTTTCCTAAGTAAACCTTTCAGCAAATGATAACAAGAGAAGGAGGCAAATTAAATAATAAAGGTAAATTGAAAAGTTGTGTAAAATTGTATGCTTTGTATATATCATGAATGTCTAATTATGACTTTACTGTCCCTTTAAGTACAGAAGCGTGAAAGAGTAGTTGTGGGTAGTCAAAATACACAAAGCTAGAGAGACTGCTAGAGCAATTTAGGTATAATAATATATAAGGCAGGGCTAATTATATATATGTATTGTGCCAGGGAAGGATATTTATTAGGAGATATGTAGAATATTCTGCACATTAGCCAGGAGTACAATATTATTAGTTTGCTAATATTGATGCCACCATAACATGTTTTTGGTGTAAGTTTCTGTCAACTAACCAGTTTCAGTTTCCTTTAAAAAAAAAAAAAAGCAAAGAAAAAACAGTGGAAAATAAGGTGAATTCAATGCTCTGCCTACTGCATAAATCCTAGACTAAGGGTAAACTAATGAAGTTGCTTTCACAGCATTTGAGGCTATGCTGAGCTAGAAATTTAAGAAGCAGAAACTGATTCTTTTTGCCTCTCCTCCACCTCAGAATAGACAAGATCAATCACTCCGACACTCGCTAGTTCAGGATGATTAACATGCACTGCTCTTGCACAATTGTGCCATTGCAGCATCACAATAATGATACATTTTGCCCATAATATACTTTAATCGATTTGAACATTCTCTCAGCCACCTCTTCCATATTGCCTGTAACATATACAGTATCTCACAAAAGGGAGTACACCCCTCACATTTTTGTAAATATGTTATTATATCTTTTTATGTGATAACACTGAAGAAATGCCACTTTGCTACAATGTAAATTAGTGAGTGTACAGCCTGTATAACATTGTATATTTGCTGTCCCCTCAAAATAACTCAACACACAGCCATTAATGTCTAAACCGTTGGCAACAAAAGTGAGTACACCCATAAGTGGAAATGTCCAAATTCGTCCCAAAGTGTAAATATTTTGCATGGCCACCATTATTTTGCAGCACTGCCTTAACCCTCTTGGGCATGGAGTTCACCAGAGCTTCCCAGGTTGCCACTGGAGTCCTGTTCCACTCCTCCATGACAACATCACAGAGCACTTCCCCACCTTCCATTTGAGGATGCCCCACAAATACTCAAAAGGGTTTAGGTCTGGAGACATGTTTGGCCAGTCCATCACCTTTACCCTCAGCTTCTTTACTGTACACTCACTACTTTACATTGTAGCAAAGTGTCATTTCTTCAGTGTTGTCACATGAAAAGATATAATAAAATAGTTACAAAATGTGAGGGGTGTACTCACTTTTGTGAGATACTGTAACTCCTGTCAGTACCGTGTGTCATTCCCTCCACCCCTGATGTTTACAGAGTGACCTGTGTTCTTCCTGATCTGTGAAATTTTGCTTTCTGGAAAAAAAAAAGAGTGAAGATAATGTCAGAGATGGTAACAAAATCTATTTAAATGATTTATTAAGATTCTTATCATTCATTTTTAATGTGCCATCATATTCCTAGAGTAAGCAACAAGAAAGCACTAGTGTACAAATAAAGACAGGTTCCTTCTATCAAGGATCTCCAGGAATCCCCTCTCTGCCTGTGGAATGGCCTTCCTAAGCTGTGTAGACGATTTGGTATCTATGGGAGTTATTGTCCCGGTTCCACAGGCAGAGAGGGGAAGAGGATTCTTTTCAACCCTCTTCATCATTCCCAAGAAAGAGGGAACCTTTCATCCTATCTTAGACCTGAAGTGCTCAACAAGTGTTTAAGGATACCCTCTTTAAATATGGAAACTGTCAGGTCCATTCTTCCTCACGTGCAGGAAGGAAAATTCATGGCTTCTATAGATCTGAAGAATGCATGCCTTCATATTACCAGTATCTTCGTTTTGCTTGACTGGACAAGCATCACCAATTCATAGCTCTCTCATTCGACCTAGGATTTTTATAAGCATGCGTATTAATCTTACAGATCAATTCAGGGAGACGCTACAGGCTACCTGCTGTCTACTTCAATCCACTCCTCGGCCTTGGGTGGCTCAAACATGAAGGTGGTAGGTCTTATGGTTGCGGCTTCGGACGCTATTCCTTTTGCTCGCTTTCATCTGAGACCTCTACAGTTATGTATGCTCAGGCAATGGATGGAAATCATTAAGACCTGTCTCAGGTAAAATCTCTGTATCCAGATACGAGAGAGTCTCCCTTTTGGTGGCTGTCTCAGGAACCCATTCTCCAGGGTATGTGTTTCCTGTACCCATCCTGGGAAATTCTAACAACAGATGCAAGTTTGACAGGCTTGGGCTCTGTGTGGTGTTCCCTGAGAGCTCAGGGAACCTGGAGCCAGAGGAAGCGAGTCTTCTGATCAATATTCTGGAGTTGAGGCCCATTTTCAATGCTCTTCTGTCTTGCCCCAATTACGTTCTGTCCATTATATTCTATTTCAATTGAACAACATCACTACCGTAGCTTATGTCAATCACCAGGTGAGAACTCACAGCTCTTTGGCGATGCTGGGGGTGTCTTGTATTCTTCTATGGGCAGAGACATATCATTGTCAGATATCAGCCATCCACATCCCAGGTGTAGAAAACTGGGACGTGGATTTTCTGAGCAGGCAGACTCTTCACTCTGGGGAATGGTCTTCAAACCAGGAGATTTTTTATGAGATCATTCACAGGTGAGGGTGCCCAGAAATAGATCTGATGGCTTCTTGTCTCAATGCCAAACTACTGAGATACGGGTCGAGATCAAGACATCCCCAGGTGGAGTTGGTGGATGCCTTAGCAGTTCCTTGGCACTTCAATCTAGTGTATATTTTTCCTCCAATTGTTCTGCTTCCTCAAGTAATAGCTCAAATCAAACAGGAGGGAATTTCAGTGATCCTATTTGCTCCTCCGTGGCCATGCAGGACTTGGTATGCAGACCTAGTGAGAATGTCATCTGCTCCTCTGTGTCGGTTGCTTCAGCGGTCAGACCTTTTGATGCAGGGGCCGATCTTCTATCAAAATCTAGATTCTCTGGGGCTAAATGCATAGAGATTGAATAGATAATTTTGTCCCAAAGAGGATTCTCTGAGGCGTTGATTGATACTCTGATTCAGGCGCGTAAACCTGTTGCTAGATGTATTTACCATAAGGTGTGGAGGGCTTATCTGTCTTTGTACATTGGCACAAGGTGAAGATTCTACTTTTCCTTCAGTTTCTAAAGGATGGTTTGGAGGTCATGTTGGCTAGTTCTCTTTAAGGCCAAATTTCTCATCTTTCTGTATTGTTGCATAAGAGGTTGGCTCGTTTTCCTGATGGTCAGTCGTTTGTTCAAGCTATTGCTAGAATTAGACCTTTTTTCAAACCTATTGCTCCTCCATGTTCTCCAATAGGCTCCATTTGTGACAATTCATTCTATTGATATTAAGTTACTATATTGGAAAGTGTTATTTCTGTTGGCAATTTCCTCTGCTCGTAGAGGATCAGAATTGTCAGCCCTCCAGTGTGATCCGCCTCATCTTATATTCCTTTCAGATAAGACTGTACTTCGGACAAAGACTGTTTTTTACCTAAGGTTTTCTGGTAAGCGCAAGGGTCAGCAGCCTCCATCCCGGATTACAGCACATTCAGACATGCAGTGTCTACTTCCTGAGCCTTCAAGAATGAGGCTTTAGTTGAACAGATATGTTAGGCTGCTACCTGGTCTTTGTTGCATACTTTCACAAAATGTTTACGATTTGATGTTTTTGCCTCAGCTGAGGCATCTTTTGGGAGAAAGGTTCTTCAAGTGGTGGTGCCTAGTATTTAAGGATTGCCTTTCCCTAGCTTTCCCTCCCTAACATTTTTGTGGACTTTACAGCTTGGTTATTGGTTTCCCATAAGTTATGAATGGAATTCGTAGACACTCAATGCCATTAGAAAGAACATATAATTTATGCTTACCTGATAAATTATTTTCTTTCTTGGCAGTAAGAGTCCACGAACCCACCCTGAAATTGTGTAGTGGTGGCAGTCTTATGGCACCTCATTACCCCTTTTATCTCTCTACTTATCCTTGGCTTGAACTACTGAGAGGGTAGGGGAAGTGAGAGAATATTTCATTGCTTTGTTTGGGGTGTTTTTAACTCCTGCTGGTGGCCAGGTGAAGTATTTCCCATCGGTTATGAATGGAATTCGTAGACTCTCACTGCCAAGAAGCAAAAGAATTTATCAGGTAAGCATAAATTATATTATTCCTGCTTTCTGCCAGCTCCTAGTTGTGGAAATTTGTGATTAATGCTTTCAGGAGACACACCTATTGATTTAATATCCTGTATTGTGAAATAATTCATGACCTCAGATGGTGCTGAGGCGGCTGTTTATCAGTTCACTGCCAGAATGAATGTGTTTTATTGGGAAAACATATGTTCTGTTAATGCCAAATATTAACTATTGTACAGTAGCAGAAAGTTTTGTTTCATAGAACTAATATACATAAATTAAATGCATAAAGGGATTTACCACAAGGGTTTATTTAGCTGTTGTATCATGTTTTACCTGTTTTCTCTAGACTTATAAAGCACAGTTGAAACAATCCCTAAATTTGTTTACAAAAAATCTGCTACTACAAAAGCAAGAACAGTTTAATGTCCTTTGTGAAACCAGAGACCTCTTAGCCACACCCCAGGACACCACACCCACATTTGCAACCTACCTAGCATGTCCTTTTCAGTCCATTTTAAAGGGACTCTAAGCAACTTGTCATTACAATACATTTCTATTGTGTTGCTATAGAAAAACCTGCCAAGTCTAAACATTTTTAAAACAAATTTGCTGCAATTGTTTTTCAGGAGCCACACTTTACCCCCTATTAATCTTATTTGGAGTAACCAACACAGGCTTAAAGGGACATGAAACCCAACAATTTTCTTTCATGGTTCGGATAGAGCTTACAATTTTAAGCAACTTTCCAATTTACTTCTATTACCAAATTTTCTCTGTTTTCTTCTTCTTTGTTGAAAAGCAGGAAGGTAAGTTAAAGGGACACTGAACCCAATTTTTTTCTTTTGTGATTCAGATAGAGCATGACATTTTAAGCAACTTTCTATTTTACTCCTATTATCAAATTTTCTTCATTCTCTTGGAATCTTTATTTGAAATGCAAGAATGTAAGTTTAGATGCCGGCCCATTTTTGGTGAACAACCTAGGTTGTCCTTGCTGATTGGTGGATAAATTCATCCACCAATCAAAAACTGCTGTCCAGAGTTCTGAACCAAGAAAAAAGCTTAGATGCCTTCTTTTTTAGATAAAGATAGCAAGAGAATGAAGAAAAATGTATAATATGAGTAAATTAGAAAGTTACTTAAAATTGCATGCTCTATCTGAATCACAAAAGAAAAATTGTGGGTTCAGTGTCCCTTTAAAGACTGTGCAGGTGACTGCAGTACTACAGTATATGGCAGCAGATTTGCAACAATGTTATACACCAGCAAGATGGCAGCACTATTTCCTGTCATGTAGAGCTCTAGAGGCTACCTATCTGGATATCTCTTCAGCAAAGAATATTTGATAAAAGTAAGATACAATTGTATTCTTTATCTGAATCATGAAAGCATGGGTAGTCACTGTTGTAATGTTATTTCAAAATTCAGTTAAAGCCAATTAGAGAAAAATATGTAGCTAACCCTGCTACATATCAGAAGGGTGCATTTCAAGTTCTGAGATTTAGAAAGTCCAAAATTGAAATTACATGAAAAGAGAACAAAATAAATAATAAAAGTATATTGCAAATTTGTTTTTTTATACATATTTAAACATTCTGGGCTAGATTATGAGTGGAGCACAAATGTTTGCGCCTGAGCAATAATGGGTATATTGTGAAGGTTTGTGCTCCTCTGGCTTAAAGCTTGTATTACAAGTTGAAAGTAAATGTGATCGCTTGAGAGCAATCACGATTTACGTTAGAATGATTACCACACCTTCAGAACTCTGGTTAAAAGGACAGTCAACAATAAAATTGTTGTTGTTTAAAAACATAGATAATTCCTTTTTTTACCTATTCCCCAGTTTTGCATAACCAACACAGTTATAGTAATACACTTTTTACCTCTGTGATTATCTTGTATCTATGTCTTTGCAAACTGCCCCCTTATTTCTTTTGACAGACATCCATTTTAGTCAATCAGTGCTGACTCCTAGGTAACTCGTGCGTAAGCTCAATGTTATCTATATGATACACATGAACTAACACCCTCTAGTGGTGAAAAACTGTCAAAATGCATTCAGATTAGAGGCGGCATTAAATGTCTAAGAAATTATCATATGAGTCTAGGTTTAGCTTTCAACTAAGAATACCAAGAGAACAAAGCTAAATTGGTGATAAAAGTAAATTGGAAATGTGTTTAAAATTACATGCCCTATTTGAATCATGAAAGTTTATTTTGGACTTGACTGTCCCTTTAACCCCTTAAGGACCAAGGACGTATAGGGTATGTCCTACAAAAAAATTTCAGTTAGTGACCAAGGACGTACCCTGTACGTCCTCAGGGGTTTCAAGTGGTGGAAGCAATCCTGATCGCTTCCAAACGCTTTCAAGGGGTTGCAGTGATACCTCGGTATTGAGGCATCACTATAATCCCTTTTTGTAGCCACTGATACAGAGAGAGGCACTCTGTGGCCCTCTCTGCATCGGGGCATTGATGGTGCTGATCATTGGTGGGTAGGAGCAGCAGCAGCGAGGCGGGTGGGCGGCCCATTGATGTTCCGGCATCCTGTTCTGGTGTAACACAATTTTCAGGAAGGCGATGGTGGGGACATCTGGGATGTTGGGCAAGGGATCGGGGGGGGGGGGGCAGCTACACTACAGAAAATATTGCACTAAAAAAAAAATACATGGCGGTAAATAGGTAGAGGGGGGTGGGTTTAGAGAGCTGTATGGGGGGGGGGGGGTGTCAGGAAGGTTGGGGGCTAAGAGGGCATCCAACACTGCAGAATCAATTGAAGAAAAAAAAAAACGTTTTTTTATTTTAGTATTGGCCGACTTTCTGCCAGTACTTAAGATGGCAGTGTCAATTGTGAGGTGGGGGAGGGAAGAAAGCTGTTTGAGGGTGGTCAGGGAGGGTTCAGGGGGTGGGATGTGTCAGGTGGGAGGCTAATCTCTACACTAAAGCGAAAATTAACCCTACAAGCTACCTAAATTAACCCCTTCACTGCTGTGCATAATACAAGTGTGGTGCTTAGCAGCCTTCTAATTACCAAAACGCAACGCCAAAGCCATATATGTCTGCTATTTCTGAACAAAGGGGATCCTAGAGAAGCATTTACAACCATTTGTGCTATAATTGCACAAGCTGGTTGTAAATAATTTCAGTGAGAAACCTAAAATTGTAAAAAATGTAACATTTTTTTTTTTATTTGATCGCATTTGGCGGTAAACTGGTGACATGAAATATACCAAAATGGGCCTAGATCAATACTTTGGGTTGTCTACTACACTACACTAAAGCTAAAATTAACCCTACATGCTCCCTAATTAACCCCTTCACTGCTGGGCATAATACACATGTGGTGCGCAGCAGCATTTTGCGGCCTTCTAATTACCAAAAAGCAACGCCAAAGCCATATAAGTCTGCTACTTCAGAACAAAGGGGATCCCAGAGAAGCATTTACAACCATTTGTGCCATAATTGCACAAGCTGTTTGTAAATAATTTCAATGAGAAACCTAAAGTTTGTGAAAAAGTGAAAAAAAAATGTATTTGATCGCATTTAGTGGTGAAATGGTGGCATGAAATATACCAAAATGGGCCTAGATCAATACTTTGGGTTATCTACTAAAAAAATATATATACATGTGAAGGGTTATTCAGGGATTCCTGACAGATATCATTGTTACAACGTAACTATCACTAATTTTGAAAAATTGTATTTATTGCCCTATAACTTGCAAAAAAAGCAAAGAACATGTAAACATTGGGTATTTCCAAACTCAGGACAAAATTTAGAAACTTTTTAGCATGGGTGTTTTATGGTAGTTGTAGATGTGTGACAGATTTTGGGGGTCAAAGTTAGTAAAAGTGTGTTTTTTTTCATTTTTATAATCATATTTTATAAAAAAATTTATAGTAAATTATAAGATATGATGAAAATAATGGTATCTTTAGAAAGTCCATTTAATGTTGAGAAAAACGGTATATGTGTGGGTACAGTAAATGAGTAAGAGGAAAATTACAGCTAAACACAAACACCGCAGAAATGTAAAAACAGCCTTGGTCCCAAACGGTCAGAAAATGGAAAAGTGCTGTGGTCCTTAAGGGGTTAACTGTCTCGCGAAATTAAAAGTTGCACAAAACACATCAAAAATACATTACAAATGATAGTTAAAGTCATTATAACACCATCTAATAAAAAATATTCACAAAATATATTGCACAGGAAAGGTATAAAGTTGCAAACATATGGGGCGCGATCCGATATAGATCGCAGTTTGCGGCGCAAGCGAGGGAACCGGCGTCGCCCGCAGTTTCAGCTCGCAACTCGAGCTATCCCATATAGGTCGCCGTCAGATGCTAACGTGCCGTAAGTCTGACAAACCAGCGATGTCCAGAAATCTGCGTAAGTACAAATTTCTGGCGTCGTCAGTGACTTGCGGCACGTTAGAAACTGCCGGCGCCTATAAAACCTGACTAAAGTCTAAAACACCTGCACTGTCTAACACGCCTCCCTAACATAGCCCGCACTGTCTAACACGCCTCCCTAACATAGCCCGCACTGTCTAACACGCCTCCCTAACATAGCCCGCACTGTCTAACCCTCTATCCGCTATCCCCCCTCACTAGCCTAACAATAAAAAAGCTATTAACCCCTAAACCGCCGCTCCCGTACCCCGCCGCAACCTAATAAAGTTATTAACCCCTAAACCGCCGCTCCCGTACCCCGCCGCCAGCTATATTATATCTATAACCCCCTAAAGTGAGCCCCTAACACCGCCGCCATCTATATTAAAATTATTAACCCCTAATGTAAGCCCCTTACACCGCCGCCATCTCTATTAAAATGATTAACCCCTAATTTAATCTACCTACCCCGCCGCCAGCTATATTATCTATATTAACCCTAAGTATATTATAGTTAATATAGTTATTACATTATATATATTAACTATATTAACCCTAATTATATTAGGGTTAATATAGTTAATATAGTTACTATAGTATTTATATTAACTATATTAACTCTATCTAACCCTAACTAAATTTATATTAAATTAATCTAATTCATTTATAAACTAAAATATTCCTATTTAAATCTAAATACTTACCTATAAAATAAACCCTTAGGCCTAGATTTAGAGTTCGGCGGTAAAAGGGCTGTTAACGCTCCGCGGGTTTTTTTCTGGCCGCACCATAAATTGAACTCTGGTATCGAGAGTTCAAACAAATGCTGCGTTAGGCTCCAAAAAAGGAGCGTAGAGCATTTTTACCGCAAATGCAACTCTCGATACCAGAGTTGCTTACGGACGCGGCCGGCCTCAAAAACGTGCTCGTGCACGATTCCCCCATAGGAAACAATGGGGCTGTTTGAGCTGAAAAAAAACCTAACACCTGCAAAAAAGCAGCGTTCAGCTCCTAACGCAGCCCCATTGTTTCCTATGGGGAAACACTTCCTACGTCTGCACCTAACACTCTAACATGTACCCTGAGTCTAAACACCCCTAACCTTACACTTATTAACCCCTATTCTGCCGCCCCCGCTATCGCTGACTCCTGTATATTATTTTTAACCCCTAATCTGCCGCTCCGTAAACCGCCGCAACCTACGTTATCCCTATGTACCCCTAATCTGCTGCCCTAACATCGCCGACCCCTATGTTATATTTATTAACCCCTAATCTGCCCCCCACAACGTCGCCGACACCTACCTACACTTATTAACCCCTAATCTGCCGAGCGGACCTGAGCGCTACTATAATAAAGTTATTAACCCCTAATCCGCCTCACTAACCCTATCATAAATAGTATTAACCCCTAATCTGCCCTCCCTAACATCGCCGACACCTAACTTCAATTATTAACCCCTAAACTTCCGATCGGAGCTCACCGCTATTCTAATAAATGTATTAACCCCTAAAGCTAAGTCTAACCCTAACACTAACACCCCCCTAAGTTAAATATAATTTTTATCTAACGAAATAAATTAACTCTTATTAAATAAATGATTCCTATTTAAAGCTAAATACTTACCTGTAAAATAAATCCTAATATAGCTACAATATAAATTATAATTATATTATAGCTATTTTAGGATTAATATTTATTTTACAGGCAACTTTGTAATTATTTTAACCAGGTACAATAGCTATTAAATAGTTAAGAACTATTTAATAGTTACCTAGTTAAAATAATAACAAATTTACCTGTAAAATAAATCCTAACCTAAGATATAATTAAACCTAACACTACCCTATCAATAAAATAATTAAATAAACTACCTACAATTACCTACAATTAACCTAACACTACACTATCAATAAATTAATTAAACACAATTCCTACAAATAAATACAATTAAATAAACTAGCTAAAGTACAAAAAATAAAAAAGAACTAAGTTACAGAAAATAAAAAAATATTTACAAACATAATAAAAATATTACAACAATTTTAAACTAATTACACCTACTCTAAGCCCCCTAATAAAATAACAAAGCCCCCCAAAATAAAAAATTCACCTACCCTATTCTAAATTAAAAAAGTTACAAGCTCTTTTACCTTACCAGCCCTGAACAGGGCCCTTTGCGGGGCATGCCCCAAGAATTTCAGCTCTTTTGCCTGTAAAAAAAAACATACAATACCCCCCCCCCAACATTACAACCCACCACCCACATACCCCTAATCTAACCCAAACCCCCCTTAAATAAACCTAACACTAATCCCCTGAAGATCTTCCTACCTTGTCTTCACCATCCAGGTATCACCGATCCGTCCTGGCTCCAAGATCTTCATCCAACCCAAGCGGGGGTTGGCGATCCATAATCCGGTGCTCCAAAGGCTTCCTCCTATCCGGCAAGAAGAGGACATCCGGACCGGCAAACATCTTCTCCAAGCGGCATCTTCGATCTTCTTCCATCCGGTGCGGAGCGGGTCCATCTTGAAGCAGGCGACGCGGATCCATCCTCTTCTTCCGATGTCTCCCGACTAATGACGGTTCCTTTAAGGGACGTCATCCAAGATGGCGTCCCTCGAATTCCGATTGGCTGATAGGATTCTATCAGCCAATCGGAATTAAGGTAGGAATTTTCTGATTGGCTGATGGAATCAGCCAATCAGAATCAAGTTCAATCCGATTGGCTGATCCAATCAGCCAATCAGATTGAGCTCGCATTCTATTGGCTGCTTCCGATCGGAGCTCACCGCTATTCTAATAAATGTATTAACCCCTAAAGCTAAGTCTAACCCTAACACTAACACCCCACTTGGAGGAAGACATCGCCCGGATCGGATCAGGAGTTCGGCCCGGTGTGGTGAAGACAAGGTAGGGAGATCTTCAGGGGGGTAGTGTTAGGCTTTTTTAAGGGGGGTTTGGGTGGTTTTAGAATAGGGGTATGTGGGTGGTGGGTTGTAATGGGGGGGGGGATTGTATTTGTTGTATGCAAAAGAGCTGAACTCTTTGGGGCATGCCCCACAAAAGGCCCTTTTAAGGGCTGGTAAGGTAAAGAGCTTTGAAATTTGTTTAATTTAGAATAGGGCAGGGAATTTTTTTATTTTGGGGGTTTATTATTTTATTAGGGGGCTTAGAATAGGTGTAATTAGCTTAAAAATCTTGTAATCTTTTTTTTTATTTTTTGTAATTTAGTGTTTGTTTTTTTTGTAATTTAGTTTAGTTAATTTCATTGTATTTTTAGATAGATGTTTGTAGTTTATTAAATTTATTGATAGTGTAGGTGTATTTATAACTTAGGTTAGGATTTATTTTACAGGTAATTGGGTAATTATTTTAACTAGGTAGATATTAAATAGTTAATAACTATTTAATATCTATTATACCTAGTTAAAATAATTAACAATTTACCTGTAAAATAAATATTAACCCTAACATAGCTAAAATGTAATTATTAATTATATTGTAGCTATCTTAGGCCTAGATTTAGAGTTCGGCGGTAGCCGTCAAAACCAG
This sequence comes from Bombina bombina, assembly GCF_027579735.1. Lineage (NCBI taxonomy): Eukaryota > Metazoa > Chordata > Amphibia > Anura > Bombinatoridae > Bombina > Bombina bombina. The sequence continues at coordinate 1,082,660,811 of NC_069502.1, read as the reverse complement.
CGTTAGAGGCTCCTAACGCTGGTTTTGGCCGCCCGCTGGTATTTGGAGTCAGTGATTAAAGGGTCTAACGCTCACTTTTCAGCCGCGACTTTTCCATACCGCAGATCCCCCTACGCCATTTGCGTATCCTATCTTTTCAATGGGATCTTTCTAACGCTGGTATTTAGAGTCGTTTCTGCAGTGAGCGTTAGAGCTCTAACGACAAAATTCCAGCCGCCTGAAAATAGCAGGAGTTAAGAGCTTTCTGGCTAACGCCGGTTTATAAAGCTCTTAACTACTGTACCCTAAAGTACACTAACACCCATAAACTACCTATGTACCCCTAAACCGAGGTCCCCCCACATCGCCGCCACTCGATTAAAATTTTTAACCCCTAATCTGCCGACCGCCACCTACGTTATCCTTATGTACCCCTAATCTGCTGCCCCTAACCCCGCCGACCCCTATATTATATTTATTAACCCCTAACTTGCCCCACACAACGTCGCCGCAAGCTACTTAAAATAATTAACCCCTAATCTTCCGACCGCAAATCGCCGCCACCTACGTTATCCCTATGTACCCCTAATCTGATACCCCTAACATCGCCGACCCCTATATTATATTTATTAACCCCTAATCTGCCCCCCTCAACGTCGCCGACACCTAACTTCAATTATTAACCCCTAATCTGCCGACCGGAGCTCACCGCTATTCTAATAAATGTATTAACCCCTAAAGCTAAGTCTAACCCTAACACTAACACCCCCCTAAGTTAAATATAAGTTTTATCTAACGAAATTAATTAACTCTTATTAAATAACTTATTCCTATTTAAAGCTAAATACTTACCTGTAAAATAAATCCTAATATAGCTACAATATAAATTATAATTATATTATAGCTATTTTAGGATTAATATTTATTTTACAGGCAACTTTGTAATTATTTTAACCAGGTACAATAGCTATTAAATAGTTAAGAACTATTTAATAGTTACCTAGTTAAAATAATAACAAATTTACCTGTAAAATAAATCCTAACCTAAGATATAATTAAACCTAACACTACCCTATCAATAAAATAATTAAATAAACTACCTACAATTACCTACAATTAACCTAACACTACACTATCAATAAATTAATTAAACACAATTCCTACAAATAAATACAATTAAATAAACTAGCTAAAGTACAAAAAATAAAAAAGAACTAAGTTACAGAAAATAAAAAAATATTTACAAACATAAGAAAAATATTACAACAATTTTAAACTAATTACACCTACTCTAAGCCCCCTAATAAAATAACAAAGCCCCCCAAAATAAAAAATTCCCTACCCTATTCTAAATTAAAAAAGTTACAAGCTCTTTTACCTTACCAGCCCTGAACAGGGCCCTTTGCGGGGCATGCCCCAAGAATTTCAGCTCTTTTGCCTGTAAAAAAAAACATACAATACCCCCCCCCCCCAACATTACAACCCACCACCCACATACCCCTAATCTAACCCAAACCCCCCTTAAATAAACCTAACACTAATCCCCTAAAGATCTTCCTACCTTGTCTTCACCATCCAGGTATCACCGATCCGTCCTGGCTCCAAGATCTTCATCCAACCCAAGCGGGGGTTGGCGATCCATAATCCGGTGCTCCAAAGGCTTCCTCCTATCCGGCAAGAAGAGGACATCCGGACCGGCAAACATCTTCTCCAAGCGGCATCTTCGATCTTCTTCCATCCGGTGCGGAGCGGGTCCATCTTGAAGCAGGCGACGCGGATCCATCCTCTTCTTCCGATGTCTCCCGACTAATGACGGTTCCTTTAAGGGACGTCATCCAAGATGGCGTCCCTCGAATTCCGATTGGCTGATAGGATTCTATCAGCCAATCGGAATTAAGGTAGGAATTTTCTGATTGGCTGATGGAATCAGCCAATCAGAATCAAGTTCAATCCGATTGGCCGATCCCATCAGCCAATCAGATTGAGCTCGCATTCTATTGGCTGATCGGAGCAGCCAATAGAATGCGAGCTCAATCTGATTGGCTGATTGGATCAGCCAATCGGATTGAACTTGAATCTGATTGGCTGATTCAATCAGCCAATCAGATTTTTCTAACTTAATTCCGATTGGCTGATAGAATCCTATCAGCCAATCGGAATTCGGCGGACGCCATCTTGGATGACGTCATTTAAAGGTACCTCATTCGTAGTACAGCAGTCGGCCGGGATGGATGCTCCGCGGCGGCGGAGCGAAGAAAGAAGATTGAAGATGCCGCCGGAAGAATGAAGACTTTGCTGCCGCTTGGAGGAAGACGTCGCCGGAGGAAGAATTCTTCTTTGCCGCTTGGAGGAAGACATCGCCGGAGGAAGAATTCTTCTTTGCCGCTTGGAGGAAGACATCGCCCGGATCGGATCAGGAGTTCGGCCCGGTGTGGTGAAGACAAGGTAGGGAGATCTTCAGGGGGGTAGTGTTAGGCTTTTTTAAGGGGGGTTTGGGTGGTTTTAGAATAGGGGTATGTGGGTGGTGGGTTGTAATGGGGGGGGGGATTGTATTTGTTGTATGCAAAAGAGCTGAATTCTTTGGGGCATGCCCCACAAAAGGCCCTTTTAAGGGCTGGTAAGGTAAAGAGCTTTGAAATTTGTTTAATTTAGAATAGGGCAGGGATTTTTTTTATTTTGGGGGTTTATTATTTTATTAGGGGGCTTAGAATAGGTGTAATTAGCTTAAAAATCTTGTAATCTTTTTTTTATTTTTTGTAATTTAGTGTTTGTTTTTTTTTGTAATTTAGTTTAGTTAATTTAATTGTATTTTTAGATAGATGTTTGTAGTTTATTAAATTTATTGATAGTTTAGGTGTATTTATAACTTAGGTTAGGATTTATTTTA